>NC_069503.1:721366736-721606736 GCF_027579735.1 Bombina bombina
CCTGCCCCCCCTACACCGTCGCCACCTATAATAAATTTATTAACCCCTATCCTGCCCCCCACTACGCCGCCGCCACTGTAATAAAATGATTAACCCCTAAACCTAAGTCTAACCCTAACCATAACGCCCCCCTAACTTAAATATTAATTAAATAAATCTAAATAAATTAACTCTTATTAACTAAATGAATCCTATTTAAAACTAAATACTTACTTATAAAATAAACCCTAATATAGCTACAATATAAATAATAATTATATTCTAGCTATCTTAGGATTTATTTTTATTTTACAGGTACCTTTCAATTTATTTTAACCATGTACAATAACTATTAAATAGTTATTAACTATTTAATAGCTTACCTAGCTAAAATAAAGAGAAATGTACCTGTGAAATAAATCCTAACCTAAGTTACAATTACTCCTAACACTACACTATACTTTAATAAATTATTCCTATTTAAAAATAAATACTTACCTGTAAAATAAACCCTAAGATAGCTACAATGTAATTAATAATTATATTATAGCTATCTTAGGATTTATATTTATTTTACAGGTAACTTTGTATTTATTTTAGCTAGTTAGAATAGTTATTAAATAGTTATTAACTATTTAATAACTACCTAGCTAAAAGAAATACAAAATTACCTGTAAAATAAATCCTAACTTAAGTTACAATTAAACCTAATACTACACTATCATTAAATTAACTAAATAAACTACCTACAAATAACTACAATTAAATACAATTACATAAACTAACTAAAGTACAAAAAATAAAAAAAGCTAAGTTACAAAAAATAAAAAATTAAGTTACAAACATGTTAAAAATATTACAACAATTTTAAGCTACTTACACCTAATCTAAGCCCCCTAATAAAATAACAAACCCCCCCAAAATAAAAAAAATACCTACCCTATTCTAAATTAAATAAATTTCAAAGCTCTTTTACCTTACCAGCCCTTAAAAGGGCCATTTGTGGGGGCATGCCCCAAAAAGTTCAGCTCTTTTGCCTGTAAAAGAAAAATACAACCCCCCCAACATTAAAACCCACCACCCACATACCCCTAATCTAACCCAAACCCCCCTTACAAAAACCTAACACTAATCCCCTGAAGATCATCCTACCTTGAGTCGTCTTCACTCAGCCGAGCCACCGATGGAACTGAAGAGGACATCCGGAGCGGAAGAAGTTAATCCTCCAAGCGTCGCTGAAGAAATCTTCCATCCGATGAAGTCATCATCCAGGCGGCGCTGAAGAAGTCTTCTATCCGGGCGAAGTCATCTTCCAAGCCGGGTCTTGAATCTTCCTTCCGCCGACGCGGAACCACCTTCTTCACCGACGGACTACGACGAATGACGGCTCCTTTAAGGGACGTCATCCAAGATGGCGTCCCCTCAATTCCGATTGGCTGATAGGATTCTATCAGCCAATCGGAATTAAGGTAGGAAAATCTGATTGGCTGATGGAATCAGCCAATCAGATTCAAGTTCAATCCGATTGGCTGATCCAATCAGCCAATCAGATTGAGCTCGCATTCTATTGGCTGATCGGAACAGCCAATAGAATGTGAGCTCAATCTGATTGGCTGATTCCATCAGCCAATCAGATTTTTCCTACCTTAATTCCGATTGGCTGATAGAATCCTATCAGCCAATCGGAATTGAGGGGACGCCATCTTGGATGACGTCCCTTAAAGGAGCCGTCATTCGTCGTAGTCCGTCGGTGAAGAAGGTGGTTCCGCGTCGGCGGAAGGAAGATTCAAGACCCGGCTTGGAAGATGACTTCGCCCGGATAGAAGACCTCTTCAGCGCCTCTTTGAAGATGACATCGGCCGGATCGAAGACTTCTTCAGCGCCGCCTGGATGATGACTTCATCGGATGGAAGATTTCTTCAGCGCCGCTTGGAGGATTAACTTCTTCCGCTCCGGATGTCCTCTTCAGTTCCATCGGTGGCTCGGCTGAGTGAAGACGACTCAAGGTAGGATGATCTTCAGGGGATTAGTGTTAGGTTTTTGTAAGGGGGGTTTGGGTTAGATTAGGGGTATGTGGGTGGTGGGTTTTAATGTTGGGGGGGGGTTGTATTTTTCTTTTACAGGCAAAAGAGCTGAACTTTTTGGGGCATGCCCCCACAAATGGCCCTTTTAAGGGCTGGTAAGGTAAAAGAGCTTTGAAATTTATTTAATTTAGAATAGGGTAGGGATTTTTTTTATTTTTGGGGGGTTTGTTATTTTATTAGGGGGCTTAGATTAGGTGTAAGTAGCTTAAAATTGTTGTAATATTTTTAACATGTTTGTAACTTAATTTTTTATTTTTTTTAACTTAGCTTTTTTTATTTTTTGTACTTTAGTTAGTTTATGTAATTGTATTTAATTGTAGTTATTTGTAGGTAGTTTATTTAGTTAATTTAATGATAGTGTAGTATTAGGTTTAATTGTAACTTAGGTTAGGATTTATTTTACAGGTAATTTTGTATTTCTTTTAGCTAGGTAGTTATTAAATAGTTAATAACTATTTAATAACTATTCTAACTAGCTAAAATAAATACAAAGTTACCTGTAAAATAAATATAAATCCTAAGATAGCTATAATATAATTATTAATTATATTGTAGCTATCTTAGTGTTTATTTTACAGGTAAGTATTTATTTTTAAATAGGAATAATTTATTAAAGTATAGTGTAGTGTTAGGTGTAATTGTAACTTAGGTTAGGATTTATTTCACAGGTACATTTCTCTTTATTTTAGCTAGGTAAGCTATTAAATAGTTAATAACTATTTAATAGTTATTGTACATGGTTAAAATAAATTGAAAGTTACCTGTAAAATAAAAATAAATCCTAAGATAGCTAGAATATAATTATTATTTATATTGTAGCTATATTAGGGTTTATTTTAAAGGTAAGTATTTAGTTTTAAATAGGATTCATTTAGTTAATAAGAGTTAATTTATTTAGATTTATTTAATTAATATTTAAGTTAGGGGGGTGTTAGGGTTAGACTTAGGTTTAGGGGTTAATAATTTTATTACAGTGTCGGCGGCGTAGTGGGGGGCAGGATAGGGATAATAAATTTATTATAGGTGGCGACGGTGTAGGGGGGGCAGGATAGGGGTTAATACATTTAATATAGGTTGCGGCGGGTTCAGGGAGCGGCGGTTTAGGGGTTAATACATTTATTATAGTTGCGGTGGGCTCCGGGAGCGGCGGTTTAGGGGTTAATATGTATAGAGTAGCTTGCGGTGGGCTCCGGGAGCGGCGGTTTAGGGGGTAATAACTTTAGTTGCGGCGGTGTAGGGGGGGTCAGATTAGTGGTGTTTAGACTCGGGGTACATGTTAGGGTGTTAGGTGTAGACAGCTCCCATAGAAATCAATGGGATGTCTGTCAGCAGCGAACTTGTACTTTCGCTATGGTCAGACTCCCATTGATTCCTATGGGATCCGCCGCCTCCAGGCTGGCGCTTTGAAAACCAGGTACGCTGGGCCGTAAAAGTGCCGAGCGTACCTGCTAGTGATAGCTAGCAAAAGTAGTGAGAATGTGCCGCACTTGTGTGCGGAACATCTGGAGTGACGTAAGAATCGATCTGTGTCGGACTGAGTCCGGCGGATCGATGCTTACGTCACAAAATTCTACTTTTGCCGGTCTCGAGCCTTTGATAACTAAGGCGAATCAGCCTCGCCACAAATACGCTGCGGAATTCCAGCGTATTTGAGGTTGACGGCTTGATAACTAGGCCCCAAAGACTTTCAAATAGACTTTTTGGCTTTTTGAGGACATTTGTTCCATCGTCCAAAGGACACACACTACCACATTTAATTTTGATTTGGTTATTGTGTTTTTTGTTTTATTTTTATTTTAGACATATTGTTATTTGTTATTATAAGGTCGACCTTAAATAATTGTAATAAATGTATTTTTTATGAATTTTTTTATGAAATTTGATTTTTATGAATTGAACTATATTAAATGGTATATATAAATTTTTATACAGCTCTTTTTGAATAAATATACTCAAATTGTGCATTTGTAGCGATTTTTAGTGCTTCAACCTAGGACATTTAGATTGTAGTATTGTTTGACATTTGTGGTTAATCTTCTGTGCTTGCTTACTTTTACCACTATCAGTATCCAGCACTATATGCACCTTTTACTTCTATCCAATACAGCCGCACTTTAGCTTATTTTGAGCGCTCCTTTTGATATTTTATTACATTAACGTCTTTTATAGAAGTAGAGAGACTTCTATTTTATTTGGAGTTTGTGTAGTAGTTTTATTTTATTTTGGCGTGGTCTCACACAATTTTTGTTTCCAAGAGATTATAAAGTACATAAAAGAAGGCTGGCCCGAGAGCTGGGCAGCCTGGATGCCTTTAAGTGCTTACCAGCCAGAGAGGTCGCAGCTCACGGAGCTGGAGGGGTTGGTGCTGTTCCAAGACCGTATTGTAATTCCTGTCAGCATGAGGAAGGAGATGCTAAACAGGATTCAAGATGACCACTTGGGGGGGGGCGGAGTTAACCGCCATAGCTATCGGACGCACTGATGAGGAGCTCCTGACTTCAACCTCATAAAATATGATTTATTCCTGACAACGCTATCCTATTCAGCTTATATCTAAAGAGTATCGATAAAGAAGGAAGCTGGGGATGTGTGGATAAAGAATTGGTGGCTGTGTGCCTCATACTGAGCTGAAAACGGCGAGGGGACTCCCTATCACAAGCTGAAGCGCCATTTTGGAGGTGGATGTACTACTGCCTGTGATGGAGGCCCAAGTACTGTACACCAGCATCAGAAATCTAGTGGAGGAGTACGGGAGGAGAATATGTGAGAGATTGGATGCTCTTCTTGTTAAAGTCCAAGCAGCGCGAGCACGCAGCGATACCATTGCTGAGGAACAAGGAACAGCACCGGAGTCACAGAGTGACGCAGCACCTAGGGTTCCCCAGCTGTGCTCCCCATCACTGGTGTCTGAGAGTGCGGGTCCCAAGCTGGAGTCCCACTTTTTCCCTGTCACCACAGTTGGATCGCACACACGGGGGGTCACACAGTATGGTCGCTTGTACATGGGGACTAGCTCTGTGGTGCACTACAGTGCTCACGCATTGTCCCGCTCGTTTCTCTCTGGCATCGGCTCGGCGGACTTGTCACAGCAAGTTTGCTGGGGAAGTTACCAAAGTTTCCAAATGCACCGGATGGGTATCGGATAAAAGGTCACTTTCACACATACTCAAGGCACCCTGGTTTTTTATACTTACAGCATAACAGGGGACACAGATCGCTCAGGCCTGATATAATACTCTGACTCTAATGAACACTCTGCATTGAGCCTGTAATACAGGCGAATTGCTGCAGCTACAGATGAGGGCTCTACACTTGCAAACAAAAAATGCCTGAAATGGTGTGGTTTCCTGCATCTATGTCTTTTCTATGTTTTCACTTGCTGCAGATCTAAAATAAGTTTATAATGAGAGGGGTGCCAGCTCCTGCTTATGTTCGAGGATTTTATATTTATGAAGCCACGTATTCTGATCTCAGATAAGCTCCCCATACATATTCTAGATAGAATTTAATGCTGTACTGCTTATTTTAGTAAATACACCTGTGTTTAAAGTCCTTCTATAACAGTTCAGGATTGTATAAAACTATACGACTTAAACCTTCTCTACTGATTCCTTGCTGGCTAGGGAAACATTCATTGCATGCTAGCTTACTATGCCTTACTAATAGGGGAAAGCAGCGAGTTATAATCTACAATATTGTTCAACCTTTAAGCTGCACTTGGTGTTCGTATGTGTACTAAGCAGTACCAATGGGCTGTTGCAGTAATGTATTATTTATGAATATTGTTATTCTTAATTAGTGGAACATGACCCTCTGAAGGCATAGGACATGTGGGACAAGTGTGAAGACTCCTGAGAGGACTCAAAGTGTATAATTTTTTCTTTGTCTCACTTTATAGTGCAATAGAGGGATAATATGCGCTGTGGCTTCAGTTATATACGCAGAGATAATTAATTCCCCTTATTACTATGGGATACTTTACTTTTTTCTTCAGCCCTAGTATTTAGTCATATGTACATAGTCATGCATCTTCTGCTAATAATGCGGGGCCTGGTATTAGGTATTCCATTTCTTTTCAATGTGTGGCTATCTTAAATTCACAGACCTTACAGAGCCACACTACAGCCCCTGGAAATGCCCTTCAGAGATAACTATACTGGACTTATGGGACATACAAATAGTCCTCTGAGAGAATCATACTGAATCTTGTTAATGTGTGCTGTTTTTTCATGATAGTATTATACTCATCTTCGCTGTTCTAAATATTTAACTGTATACTGTTTGATGCCCTGCAGTTGTTTGTATTAATTGCTAGATAGCTCCGAACTACTTGTATGAACATAGTATTTAACTCTAGACCTGACTCTGTTCGCGGTGACACAGTAATCACTGTTGGTCCAAACTGTGTGCCTACCCTTGAGCAGCATTGTCTACATTTCATGCTAGTAGTGGGGTGGGCCCTTATCCCTGGCATAAACTCCCCTGTCGAGGTATTATAGAACTACAGCATGGGTGAGTTTTTTATAAATCACATCACAGTTGATCCCTATAAATGCTCTGTGGGGATATATAATGTTATGTTATTCTATAACTTATGTTAATAAGCCCTCCTATAAGCTGGATATCTACAAAGTTTTAATATAATTCCATGTTCGACCTCAGTTCTTTGCATATTGTTACCTACTTATTAGTTATACCTGACTTGTACAAATATGTTTGTGTATTCTATGCGATTGACAATTTAGGCCCAAAAGTGGTCTATATTGAGCAACACCCCTCAGTTAGTATGTGATGTATTTGAAGGTCCAAAAGTGGCCTGAGCAATCCTGGAGGGGCAAAAATAGAGGGTAGTTAAGAGGTTGCTCACCAACTGGTTTATTATACTTAGAGATGTGTATGTTGGTCATTGTATATCTATCTATTTCATTGAGTAACCTGTATGTTATATATTTTATTACCCTCAATAAAAAAAAAAAAAAAAAAAAAAAAAAAGATGGCCACTTGGGCATTACAAAGTGCAGAGAGAGGACAGCTACAGCTGTGTGGTGGCCTGGGATCAGCTCCGACATTGCAAATCACGTGTCTAAATGTGCCTTTTGCCGGGAACGCCAGCCTACTCAGAGAAGGGAGCCCTTGATTTCTACTCCGCTGCCTGCGGGGCCGTGGCAGAAAATAGCTGCTGATTTGTGTGAACTGCATGGGAAAAAGTTCCTTATTGTGATCGACTACTATTCCAGGTATTTGGAAATTGCACCCCTGAATGATATTACAAGTCAGGCCGTTATCATTCGCCTGAAGAGCTTGTTCGCCCGGTGGGGCATTCCAATGGAGCTGGTGAGTGATAATGGTATGCAGTTCGCTTCTACAGAGTTCAGTGCTTTCAGCAGGGAATATGACTTTGTACATTCCACGTCAAGTCCACATTATCTGCAGGCCAACGGAATGGCTGAAAGGGCAGTTCAAACAACAAAATTCATTCTAAAGCAATCTGAGCCATACCTAGCCCTCTTGTCATACAGGGCGATGCCCATTCAAGCTACCGGGTTTAGCCTGGCATAGCTGATGCTAGGACGCCAGATTCGCACCACTTTACCCTCAGTAGGTGTCTTCAAGCCGCCTGGCCCTGTTCCTCGGGACGAAGTCCTTAGGAGGGATGAAGAGGCCAAAAAGGGTTATCGTTTCTTCTACGACAGGAGACATTCTGTCAGGCCCTTACAGGAACTGAAAGCGGGCCAAAGTGTCAGAATTAAACTGGATGATGAGAAGAAATGGAAGACGCCTGCTACGGTAGTTGACCGCTCTCCAGAACCAAGGTCTTATACAGTCCTTACTGAGGGAGGGACGGTTACACGCCGTAACCGAAGACATCTTCAGCCTGTACCTGAGAGTCTGGAACTGGATGCCTCAGTACTACCGCCGGTGGGATCCCCTGTTCTAAGAGAGGTGCCTTCATGCAAAGTTACATCAAGCGGAAGAGTGGTGAGACTTCTGGCCCGATATAGGGACTGACTTTAGCTAGAACAGTGACTGGAAGTATGGGCAGATTAATCCCATGGTCACTGTGGACTAGGGTAGTCTACCCTAATGTCCAAGTCAGGATGTAATTTATGTGTTTATATTTCCTGAACCTATTTGTTTATATATTGTTCAAAAAAATTGTTGTTGTATACTATGTTCGTATACTTTGTTATTTGTTATATTCAAATGTATGCTTCGCCTTTGAAAAAGGGGAAGATGTGATGAGAGCAGGATGTGATGTCACTAGTTGGGGGCGGGGCTTAGGTCGGGTAGTCTGTGTGAAATCAACCTGACCAGATGTATGTTCCTGTGCTCTGTAATAAAATAGAGTTGTACCATCCTTGCTGTGTCCTGCATATGTCCTGCATCTCATGACAATGTTCTTTGAGGGAAAAATACGCACTGAAAATGCTGTTGCAAATTAAGCACTCAACAGGATATTTCACGTGAGCACCAATAGAAGAAATACAATATGGCGGTACTGGTAACTAAATAAGAATTAATGCCCGTTCCCATAGTATACATTTCTCAGCTAAGGCTTTGTCTTATTTGCTATCATATTTATCACTGTATTCTTGTGTTCCTGTGTATTCTGAATACCTTGTTACTTTTTATATTTTTAAACATAAAACTTTGAACCCGTAGAGCACTGCTGGTCCAGAGCGGAAACTGAGGCTGATCCAATCACCATTAGTCTCACAACACAGCTGTGACTAATCAGCAGCAGTTTCCGCTTGAGACCAGCAAATCTCTGTGGGTCCTGAGCAGTAATGCTACCAAGCATTTAACCCCTTTGTGTTACTCAGTGTTCTAAATAATGTCCATAGTTGTAACAGGCCATTATAACCATTTTTAAAAGATATTCAGATCTCTACTTTGGGACTCATGAACCACTGAGCTATTACTGACAAGGCCCACAAAGCTGTTTTGCCCTAAGCCAACAAAGATACTGCACCACCACATAATTGCCAAGTACCACAACTCTCAAAGCCACATGCAAGAGATTTGCAGTAGCAATGAGGTTGATACTTTTTTGTTTTACAAACTATTAAAACCCCTTACATTAGGCTTTGTTAAAATAGTTTCTAGGGGTATAACTACAGGGGCCTCGCTTGAGACCGGTTCCATATATCTAGGGGACCCTTCTGGCCCTTAAGTTAGTAGTGTTTTTCCTACAGTGGGGCTGCCATAGTTTTGCTTTAAAAGACAATCGTTAAGAAAAATACATGTCAGTGGTCTTTTAAAGAAATGGTTTTACAATGTCCTGTAAGTTTCAAGATGCTCTAAGACCCCTGATACATGCATTTTGTTTTTACAATGGTCTTCTTTTACATCAGCAATATGGCAATCTTCAAGAGTGGAACTGGTGGTGTCTGGGCTCCACCTGCATCCTGTATGGCTCCTCCACCTGCAAAACAGAATTCACAGTGTTCATAAAGTGTATTGTTTTGAAGTATGGTGGAAGGGCAAGGATAACACCGTATCACCGACAAGCCACCCCTCTAGCTGCTATGTTGTTGCTGGCTCAGCCTCTGATGACTGTAAACATCCAGAAAAGTCACTATTGAAATCTGGGGCCCGCCATAGCCTTTGCCCTAAGACCCTTTGAGATAGCTGCCAACAATTGGCAGTTGTAAAACGATAAATATATCACTTCAAAAAATCCTGCATTGGCTTTTGTTTAAGACACACTTTATTTATTTCTGCATTATGTTTCAGAAGCTCGCAAAAACTCAGCAAACAATAACTGTCCTTTTTCAACAAATTTGCGAGTATTCCAAAAGGTACAGAAAAATGTAGTTATATTCCGCCTGTGCAATACACTCTAAAATGGCTATTGATACCTTTTTAGATGTTTAGATGAATGTATGATGTACAGATGAATACAGAATAATTAAACTGATGTTCATAAATATTGTATAGTTTGTTTGTATTGGATGGGATAGAAACGTACTACATATGTATATGTATTTAATATGGGATATCTCATACAGCTAACGGGATCTATATGAAATGCTAGAATCATGGCCACAACATCTAAAAATTTCGTTTAGCAATCAGTTTTTAAAATATTTATTTTTATTTCATACTTGCATTTTTGTTATTTTAATTTACAGTGCTTTTGTCTTTTTGAACAGGATTTCTGTTGACAATCGCTTCATTGGGCTCTGAATTTAAAGGGACACTGACTGAACCCAAATTTTTTCTTTCGTGATTCATATAGAGCATGCGATTTTAAGCAACTTTCTAGTTTACTCCTATTATTAATTTTTCTTCATTCTCTTGCTTTCTTTATTTGAAAAAGAAGGCATCTAAGCTATTTTTTTTCCAGAACCATGGAAAGCACTTGTTTATTGGTGGGTGAATTTATCCACCAATCAGCAAGAACAATCCAGTTTGTTCTCCAAAAATGGGCCGGCGGGGGGCGGAGCCGACCATGCCTTGAAATGGCCGCACTATTCTGATGCTCCGTGCTTAGTATGGCACCCAGGGGCTAAAACGCTTTCCTAAAGCCTGAATTTGAGACATGCTGCAGTGGAAGGGACAGGGCACAGAACGGTGAACAGCAGAAGGGCAAAGCCGACATGTAAAGCCACGTAAATCAACTTGAACAGCCTGAAAAACACGCGCCCCTGTTGCGCTACCTGGGAAACCCCAAACAGCCTCCTCTCACTAACAGCGCTCATCGAAGCGGCAGAGACCCAGAGCTAACAACGGATGCTGAGCATACTACAGAGGGATAGTCCGGTGAGTGACCACAACCACACTCCCCAAACAGGCCCACAAACAGTTCCGGACAGCACACAGCATAGCGCCCCTGCTACTAGGGCCTAGAAACCCTGTTAGCCTTAATCCCTTGAAATGGCACAACATGGCCTAATAAAACTTGAATATGGACTGCCTTAAATTAATTAAAAGCCAATAACGGTTGATGGGAGAAAAACTACACTAATCAACAGACACAATTATGGACATTGCGAATTAATAACTTAATAAAAAGCTGCACAGACGTTATCCAGCCTTCTAGCGCCTAACCTAAATCACTGAGCAACTCCCTTGATCTGGAGTTTTATTCATCTACTTATTTTAGGCAAAGAAGCTACGTTTTTGCAAGAAGTGGATAGTGAGATTACCACAATACACAGGCTTTAATGACTCACCTCATTCTTTATAACTCAGAAAAGCCTAGGCCTGTAACTAAAATACATAGGAGGTGCCATTTTTTTTCCCCTCTTCTCTAAAAGACTTCCTGTTGCACACAGCAAATAACCCTTAAGAAAACATAAAGCTTCCATTATATAACTAGCAATAAGGGCCTCCTGCAAAAGAAGTGCTGATCCTGCAGCTCAATAAAAGAACTTAACCCTGCAATTTGAAAACAAACAGCACTCAGTGAGCGTTTTAAGCATAACTAAACAGCAACAAAGTTTTCTTTATTCTCTCTCTACTTCTGCTAAGTACATCAAAAATCAACAAACACAACGCAGAAAATGACAACAAAAAGACTAAACAGATCTGAAAAGACCACTAAAACATCTAATACACCCAGTACCAAGATGAGCACATTTTTCCAAAAATTACAAACATCCCCTACTACAGAGGGAGAGGATTCACAACAATCACAAGATGAACTCTTAAATGCAACATCCCAGGGTGAGGACTCCCCTGTCACAAGAGCTGACCTGAAAGAACTTCCCACCAGAGCTGATCTTACCAATTTCTTTCAACAAGTTAATCAGGTACTGAAAGATGGTCTCTCAGGGATTAAGAAAGAAGTAGCAGAGCTGGGTGGTAGAGTAGCCTATCTGGAAGAACAAGATGAAGAAACCACCTCTACTCTAGATTTACTTACGAGAAAAATTGATACACAGGAATCTCAGATTGAATTCCTCACCTCTAAGCTAGAGGACTTGGACAACAGAGGGAGAAGACAGAACATACGCATAAGAGGAATATCAGAGAAAGTATCCTCAGATGCACTACAAAACTGCTTACAAAAAATCTTCAAACACCTAATGGGAGACTCCACCATGGAAGATATACCTTTAGATAGAGCTCATAGAGCTTTGAGACCACCCCCAAGAGACGGCGAGCCTCCCAGAGATGTAATCATCCGCTTCCACAAATTCACAGATAAAGAGAAAATTATGACTTCTACGAGGAAACAACAATCCTTTCAAATAGAAGGGAACAAACTTCAATTCTTTGCAGATCTGAGCCCAATCACTCTCCAGAACAGGAAAGAAGCGAGGTACCTCACAATCCACTTAAAAGAGCAAGGTCTGACCTACAGATGGGGATTTCCTTTCAGCATCAGAGTCATGAAAGACAACAGAATATACACATATAGGACCCCAGATGATTTGGAACAGTTCTGTAAATCGTTGGACATCCCTCCTCCTTCGCTCCCCGCATTAGAACCCCCCCAAAACTCTACTCAAAGAAAAGATTCCACACAACCACAACCTCAAAGGCATCATTGGCAGAAAATTTCCAAGAAGAGACCAAGAGACACATTAACAGCACAGACTGCAACAAATGATGAGCCAGATATTGACCTATAGCAGAGAATATGGGTTTAAGGAACTTTGAAGCCATTAATGACGTAATCCAGTATAATTGAGATATAACTGTATATGTCATGTCAGATCCTAGAATGATCCCTATGCTTACTGTCTATAGCTAATAATGTTTTTCTTTACAGCTAATGAGATATAAGTGTATAGGACATACCAGATTTCTAGGTGGTCCCTCTGTTTAATGTTCATAATTAACAATGTAGATTTAAAATTTATTATTAATGTTTTATAGTATTCCACTGCAGTACATTTGCTAATATCCCAAAAATTAGAAAGCACCCCTAGGGTTGCCATCCAACCTAATTGGTTGAGTTATTTCCCCAACGACTCCCTCCTTCAGGACAGAGTCCAGTTATGGGATTATAAATCCCTGGTTTTGTATTGTTGTTTGGTTATTTGTTTTTTTCGTGTTAATGTTAACCAAGTCTCTAATGCTTTTTTCTACTTTCCAATGCTCGAGGACCAACTGCACAGCGACAGACATACTCACAAAATTGACGGCAGACATTCCTCTCTGGTATGAAGACGAACTCCATAGGGTAAGCAAGAGACACACATGCAAAGACCACCCCATTGAGAACTGGGATAAAAATCAGCGCACACACAATCTTATAGTGTAATGGGGACTACACATAGGGACATCTCCTTATTATCACAAAATTGTAAAGGCCTTAACTCCCCCACTAAACGATCTATAGCTCTTAATTGGTTCAAGAGAGAGGGAGCGAACATAGTATTTGTCCAAGAGACACACTTCCTCAAGGACAAAGAACCCATCTTTAAATCCAAAGAGTTCCCATCCCTCTTCCTTCACTCACACGAGAAAAAGATGAATGGAGTGGGAATACTATTTAACAGAAATACTCCCTTTCAACTAACAGACAAATACACAGACAAGGAGGGCAGGTACATCATCCTAGTTGGAACCTTGTTCAATAATTGGGTTACCCTGGCCAGCATTTACTCTCCTAATACGGGGCAGGCACAATTCATTAAAAGAGTTGGAAACAAAATACTAGAAGTTCAGAAAGGGATATTAATATTGGGAGGAGATCTTAATGTCGCATTACTACCTGCAGTTGATTGTTCTCAAGGTTCTAGCTCCACCACTAAAAGTACTAGACACTCCATTAATAACACTTTAAAACAACTCACACTGATTGATATATGGCGCTTCCTACATCCGACCACACGCAACTACTCATTCTATTCCAACCCGGCAAAATCATATTCTAGAATTGATTACTGGTTTATAGAACATAAAAGTATATCATTGATTAGGGATGCAAATATACAGACAATAGCCTGGTCCGATCATGCATCTATCTCTATGAGCCTGGAATGGCCATCAGCCCCAGTGCTTCCCTTCCTATGGAGACTAGATGAAACGCGTCTCATAGATCCCATCACCCATACACAAGTACTAAGTGACATCACTGAATTTTTCAGGACAAATTTAAACACTTCCAGTGGGATACCCTCGGTGTGGTTAGCTCATAAAGCTTACATGAGAGGACAGTTTATGAGAGACAAAATCAATCATAGACGCAAGGCAAACGCATATTATACACAATTGCTACAAAACCTCCAAACAACGGAAATAGCCCACAAAAATAACCCATCAGAGAGGAAATCTCTTATAGACCTAAACAAAGCGAGAGACCTCTTAAAGGAATACTTAAATAAAGAAGCATGTAGAAAAGCATTATACCTACAAAAACTATACTATCAGGGAGGGAATAAGGCAGGTACACTACTGGCCAGGGCCCTACGACGCAAATCCCTCCACAACCACATCTTCAATTTAACAGATAACAGAGGAGCAGAAATCGTAGAATCTACATTAATAGCACAATCTTTTAAAGATTATTACAAAGACTTATACAATCTCCCTAAGCCCATCATGACACCACAGAATAATACATTAGATCAATACCTCCAGGAATCCGACCTGACTCAGATACAACCAGATGATAGAGAAGTCCTAGAAAGCCAAATCACCCTAAAAGAAATCTTAGAAGCGATAGATAGCCTACCATCCAATAAAAGCCCAGGACCGGATGGGTTTTCTAATAAATACTATAAACAATTTAGAGATCAATTAGCTCCACACTTACTAGCCCTTTTTAAACAAATTGACGAATCTGGACAGCTCCCTAAAGAATGTTTTGAAGCCCACATTACCGTCATACCTAAACCAGGCAAATCCCCTAAACTTACAAGTAATTATAGACCCATATCACTATTAAATACGGATCTTAAAATTTATACAAAAATTCTGGCCAATCGGTTTAATAAAATCTTACCTCAAATAATTCACACAGACCAGTCTGGTTTTGTCCCAGGAAGGGAGGCGAGGGACAACACTATTAGGGTACTCCAACTAATAGAATACGCTAAAACAACCAATACTGAAATGATTATAATTTCAACTGACGCCGAAAAGGCGTTTGATCGCCTAGATTGGAACTTTCTATTCGCCACACTGGGTAAGATAGGAGTGGGAGAAAAGATGATTCGTAGGATAAAATGTTTATACCAATCCCCCTCAGCAAAAGTACGAGTTAATGGCCTGGTTTCAGACCCATTTGAAATAAGTAATGGAACGAGACAAGGATGCCCCCTCTCCCCAATCTTGTTTATCATCAGTATGGAGGTGCTAGCACAGAGAGTCAGGAATAATCCATTAATATCGGGAATTAAAATAGGTCCCTTAGACTTTAAAATATCAATGTATGCGGATGACGTCCTCTTTACCTTATCTTCCCCAGAACCTTCCACCGTCGCAGTATTACAAGAATTAAAAAGATTTGGGGAATTTTCTAACTTTTCAGTAAACGAACAGAAATCCGAAATATTAAACATCTCCCTTTCTAGAATTAAGTTTAAATCCCTGTTAGATCACTGCCCATTTAAACATCAACCAAAAGCCATTAAATATTTGGGGATCTATTTAACCCAGAACCCCAAATCCCTTCTACAATTGAACTTTAAAAACCTTATCAACTCAATCTCACACGATCTACAAACTTGGAAAGATCGCCCATTCTCATGGTGGGGAAGAATTCAAATTTTGAAAATGAATATATTACCCAGAATACTTTATGCTATTCAAGCAATACCTATAGCCCTTCCACGCCACTTATTAGATCAAACCCAAAAAATCATGAATCAGTTTGTGTGGGGGAAAATAAAGCCCAGAATCAAAAAACTAACAATGTACAGAGCCGTGAGGGAAGGAGGGTTAGGACTGCCAAACATTGAGACATATTACCAATCTACGAGCCTTCAAAGAATAATAGACTGGCATAGAAACAAAGATAGGAAGGCGTGGATCCCAATGGACTCCCACATCTTGCATACACCCAACCCCGGGGCCTTATGTTGGATAGAAAAACAGAATAGACCACCATGGCTAAAATGCTATTCTCTACTTGCACATGTCTTCGATACATGGGACGGTATTATTAAAAAATACTCAGGCATCTCCACAACGATTTCCCCTATGCTCCCCATTTCCCCAAACGCAGAACTGAAGGGAGGAATCAGATTTGACAAAACAAATTCAAATATTTGGGAAATGGGTTACACAACTCCACTTAGTTCATTGGTTAGAGATGGGAAACTTAAACAAAGGCAAGAATTAACGGACATACTAGGCGGCGCTTTCACAAACTGGTTAAAATATAACCAAATACACCACCTCATACAAACACACCCACAGAAACAACTGCTGACCAGGCACCTAACTCCATTTGAAATGACTTGTACAGCTGACCTCCCCGCACATCACACTTTATCATTAGCTAGGAAACTCTTGATCCAAGCCCAAAAAGGGGGACTACCTGACTACGTTGACCGTTGGCACAAAGATCTAGGTAGGGAACTAACAGAGACGGAGTGGGATCATATTTTTCAGAGTATCAGAAAGTCATCTTTCTCCACAAAATACTTGGAAACTAACTTTAAACTGTTAACAAGATGGTACCTCACCCCCTCAAGACTGAAGAGTATATTTCCTTCCTCATCTGAACTCTGTTGGAGAGGGTGCGGATCGCGGGGGACCCTTCTCCACATTTGGTGGGAGTGCCCCAAAATCAAACCCTTCTGGGAAAAGATCCAAGAGCAGGTTAGCAACACACTGGACACAGACAGTCATTTTACCTTAGAACCAGAAGTAGCACTATTGAATCTCCCCACAAAATGTAAATGTAGGTTAAGAAGCAGACTAATTCAACTGTCACTTAACACAGCTAGACTATTAATAGCCCGGGGGTGGAAAACTCAAATATGCCCATCATTTGGGGAGTGGTCGGCTCTCATGAAGGACACCCTGTCTATGGAGGAATATGGTTACTTTAAATCTAACAAAATAGCATTCTTTCACGACCTAAAATTTATATGGGATGAACTACAACATAAGATGCCTCTTAACACTAGGAAGTGTTCACAAGATACGAGTGTGACATGAAAAGAATATTTGACTTACGACAGATAGAAACAATATGACAGAACTGACCCTTCCCACTTTCCCACGACCTGGAGGCTAGAGAGATAAACAAGCCGGTCTGGGGGATCTGACAAAGACACGCTGTGCAGGGGGCCCTCGTAGTATGACACGGAACACGCACAAGAGAGACTTGGTAAGTTATACAGTTTGGTTATTGTTTTGTTTATCTTAAAATCAACCCAAAAAGTGCATTGGTTGTTTATGAAGCTATGAGTAATGTATAGATACTGCATTTATCCAAGTGAACTGCTTTTATTTCATGAGCGAACTAATGTACTGTACTATATATAAAATTCAATAAAGACAATTAAATATAAAAAAAAAAAAAATGGGCCGGCATCTAAACTTACATTCTTGCATTTCAAATAAAGATACCAAGAGAATGAAGACAATTTGATAATAGGAGTAAATTAGAAAGTTGCTTAAAATTGCATGCTCTGTCTGAATCACAAAAGAAAAAAAAAAATAGGTTCAGTGTCCCTTTAACCATTTGTGGTTCCATTTTGTTTGTTGGTGTTGTTTGTTGTGACCGTGATCTATTTTCAAAAATTCTGAAAATTTGTGTTTTGAATATTCATGATTTACAGTATCTAGACCATTGTGTCACCTCCTTCTTAAAGAAATAAAATTATTACAAGGTTCCAACTACTCCACAGAAGTGTGTCTTGTTTTTTCTCTTAGATATATGCAAAGCTGTACCGAATATTGTCATTATGTCACGCTATAACGTTATGATCTAAGGACATTATGCCTCATGACCAATTATTATTTGTTGCTATTCTGTTTATATGTAACTTTTGATTGTTATACTCTCTTTATTCAATTCAATAAAAAAGAATATATATAAAAAAAAAAAATTATTACAAGGTTCCTAAGTTGTTGTTTTTTTTTACATTTTCAGACTTTTCGCAGTAGATGGTGTTAAATTTGAAAAAAAAAATAATTAGTATATGCCATTATTCTGCAAATAACAACCTCGTATACAGTGAGGTTTGTAATTTTTAGCAATATTTTAAACTATGTTACTTAGCGTTTTTCACGATTTACAGTATGGGAATTGTTAAAATTTGTTATGGAAGGTAATATCAGTTGTGGTTACTTTCTAATTGCAGAACATATTTTTTTTCTGTACTTTTCCTTATTTCTTATTAAAATCTTGGTCAATCTGAAAATGGGGGTGGGATTGTAGAGAAAGAGGGGTACACATGAAGCAAGGTGTCCCAAACTCCTAAGGTTTCAGCTATAAGGATTAGCGGTTATTGTACTTAGATAAACTCTGGAATTCTTATAAATACATATATAACAGGTTAATAATTGCAATGTGTTTGGGGTTAAAGAAGTGAATCTGAGATAAGATTTGGGAATTGCTGTAATTAATATGGGAATATAATATTGATACATAGATATGTACAATAATTCCAATTATCCTAGCTTTAGTGAAGGAATAATCTAGATTTTATTAAAGACACAGAGACGAATATTTGCATTACTTCCTTTTACTACTCGTGTGCAGCTTTAAAAGTACATAAAACACATAAACAGTTAAAATAAAACAGAGAAAAAAAGAGTCTATATAGCTAGCCAATGAGAATGCTAGGTTAGAGACAAAGGAGAAAATGGACCAATCAGATGACCCATACTGGCCATAAACCGACCAATGTGCACCCCATCTTCCTCTTTCTTGTTTGATGCTCATAATAAGGAAACTCTTGAAAAAACAAAATAGTCCCAACAGTCCAAGAAATAAACATAGGAGAAAACAGGACCAGAGGATTTGAACAATCTTTATGGAATTTTGACTCGAGGAATGCTGAGTAGAGCAGTGAAGACCTGAAGATCCATCTGTTCTTCCATGAAGAAATAGTTGGTTTGATTGTAGGTGCGAATCCGGAATTAACTAGTGACATTTGAGAAGTTGGTAACTAAAATAAAATATAATAAATCATTAGTATAATATTAAATAACAGTATGGGTTGGGATAAGATAGAAAAGAGGTGGGAAATATTCGTCTCTGTGACTTTAATAAAATCTAGATTATTCCTTCACTAAAGCTAGGATAATCAGAATTTTATTACAAGACCAGAGACTTCATATTTGCATGTTTAAAGCAATTATTGAAAAAGATTGAGAGATGCATGTTGAATGGGTTTAAAGTAGAAATGTTTGAAAGTAGAGTCGGAGGGCCAGTCCGCAGCCCTTAAAATGTCTTGCAATGGGGCAGACTTCAGAAGAGCTTTAGAAGCGGCCGATCCTCTAACTGAATGAGCTATGAAGGAAAGGTCAATTCCAGCTTCGGACATGACCCATTTAATCCACCTAGCGATAGAGGTAGGAGAAACAGGAGCGTGAGGAGGGACAAAAGACAGTAAGAGTTGGTGGTTAGCAGAATCTCTAAAAGTTTTAGTTCTAGATTCATAAGATTTGAGACAAGATACGACACAAAGAGAGGGTTCAGAAGGAAAATAGGGATAAAAGATAGAAGAAGATAAGGTCTTAGTTCTACGGGAAATGAGAAAAGTGACACCTTCAGGAGAAAAAGATTTTGAGTTGAAATCTAGAGCCCAGACATCAGACACTCTGCGAAAAGAGATAAGGCAAAGCAGGATAGCAAGTTTTGCAGAAATTTGTTTTAATGAGAGATGATCATTAGAAGGCCAAGATTTAAAAAGAGAGTTAATTAAATCTACATCCCAAAAGAAATTGTGTTTTGGGGTAGGAGGTTTTTAATCTAATAGATTTGAGAAGACGACATACTAAAGGGTGTTTTCCGATAGGAAGATTATTAATAAAATCGTGTCTAGCAGAAATGGCAGATCTGTAGAGATTGATAGTCCTGTATGCGAGGCCTAGGTCGAAGAGATGAGAAAGGAAATTTAGGATTTGAGTTAGAGGAGTTGAAAAGGGATCCAGATTCCTAAGCATGCACCAGCCAGACCATCTGGACCATGCAGAAAGATAAGATTTGTGGGTTCCTGGGGCCCCATGAATCTCACATGAGAGTTTTAGCTGAGTCCGAAAGTTCAAGGAGATTTCTGAGTTCCCGTAATCGACCAAGTTATTAGTCTGAGAGATTGATTGAGGATGAGAGAGTGAGGATTGTCCTCTGGATCCAGAAGAAGATCTGGAAGTATTGGGAGGGGAATTGGGGGTTTGAAGGACATCTCTAGAAGAGAAGGATACCAAGCTTGAGTTGGCCACAGGGGAGTTATGAGGGTTAGGGATAGAAGGTTCCTGCGAACCACCGAAATCGTCCGAGCTATCAGGGAAAAGGGGGGAAAAGCATAAGCTCCTTGTTTCTGCCAGATTTGAAGGAAAGCATCTATTGCTAATGCTTCGGGATCTGGACGCCAACTGAAATAGAGGGGAAGTTGACGGTTGAGACGAGAAGCAAAGATGTCCAAAGAAAAAGGACCTAGAAGGGTTTGAATGGAAAGGATAACGTTCCTGTGAATTTTCCAATCGCTGGAGTGCCTGAGAAACGAGAACCCCAATCTGCAGCTGAATTTCAAAGACCTGGAATATATTCTGCCTTGATAGAGATATTCTTGACTAAACAAAGATGAATAAAATCCTTGGTAATATTGGACAGATTTCTGGATTTTGTACCACCTAATCAATTGAGATATCTAACAGCTGAAATGTTGTCCATCCGAAGAAGGATAGAAGCAGGGGCTAGAGATTTTACAAAACTTTTCACTGCAAAGGACCCGGCTAAAAGTTCCAAACAGTTTATATGAAGGGCTTTTTCTTCTGCGGACTATTTCCCTCTGGTAATGGATGGACCGCAGCGGGCACCCCAGCCCGAAAGACTGGCATCGGATTCTATGATTAAATCTGGGGATTTCCCAAAAATAGCTCTCCCATTCCAAGCTTCCATTTGGGAAAGCCACCATGAAAGCTCCTCTTTGCCTTCCAAGGATAATGGAATGAGGTGAGAATAAGAGAAACCTTTCTGAAGGTAGGAAATCTTTAATCTTTGGAGCTCGCGATAATGAAGGGGGCCCGGAAAGATAGCCTGAATAGAGGATGAAAGTAACCCAACTATCCTGGCTATCTGTCTGACCGAGATAAATTGTTTGTTGATAGTTTTGAAAATTTCTTTCTTTATGTTCTTTATCTTTGAGAGGGGTAAGCTTAAAGTGGCTTTCGTTGTATCTATAAGAAAACCAAGAAAAATTAGAGATTTGGAAGGGAGAAGGATTGATTTTTCCTTGTTTACTGAAAACCTAAATTTTCCAAGAGGTTTATTGTCATGGCTAATTGGGATTGAAGAGAAATAATATCTTGATTCATAAGAAGAATATCGTCTAGATAGATAATCAGACGAAATCCTCTGAGTCTTAGAAAAGATACTACTGGTTTGAGAAGTTTTGTAAAGATCCATGGAGCCGATGAAAGGCCGAAAGGGAGACAAGTGAAACTCCAAATCTTTCCTTCCCAAGAGAAAGTCAGATATTTCCTGTATTCTGGAGCTATAGGAACTGTGAGATAAGCATCCGAAAGGTGTAACCTGACAAGCCAATCATTGTCTAAAAGACAGTCCCTTAGAAGGTGAATCCCTTCTAGTTTGAAGTGATTGCAAACTACATAAGCATTGAGAGTTCTTAGATTTATAACAGGTCTGAATTGACCATTTTTCTTCTTTACTAGAAAAAGGTTGCTGAAGTAGGCTAGATGAGGATTTGGATATAAGGAGATTGCTTCTTTTTGAAGAAGGTTCTCTATCTCTATTTGGACTAAAATTTTGTCTTTTTGGGAAAAATGAATGGGTTTTGGGAAAGAAGTTTGGATAGGAGGAGATAAGAAATCTATTTGAACCCCTTGAACTGTGTTTAAGATCGAGGGATCTGAAGATATGAGATTCCAATTGTGAGCAAAGAAGGCTATTCTTCCCCCAACTTTTAGTGGGAAAGGAGGAGAAGGAAAAAGGACATTTTACCTGTAGAAGGGTGAGATCGGGTTCTGAAGCGTTGACCTCTTTGTTGCCATGGTCTGGAACGTTGAGGGAAAAAGTTGTAACTTGAAGAGGCTTCGTTGTTATATCTGGTAGGTATGAATTGAGAGGGGTAATTTTGTTGAAAATGAGGTCTGGAAAATTGAGTGGAACGGCCGGGAAAGCTACCTCTACCTTTCCCGGCCCTGTCAGAGAAATTTTGGGAATACATCATCTTCCTCATAGAGGTTTTAACTTTATTGAGGGTAGAAAAATTATTTGCGGAAAGGTTCAGGTCTTTTAGAAAAGCATCTCCAAAAAGAAGACCATCTTTATTGGAGTGCAATTCGTTGACCGCAAAGTCACAAATTTTTTGGCAATCTTTCTCAGGATATTTTTTCTGCGTTCAACAATAATAGCAGAGTTAGTGTTACCAACAAAGGAGAGAATACGTTGGACCCACTCTCTAACGAGAGAAGGGTCCATAGGGGATTCTTTTAACACAGCCTCTTCCGATAACTCGAAGAGTTTTGTAATCGGGCCAATGGAATCTAGGAGTTTATCCTGGCAATTTTTCCAGGCTTTATCTAAGCCTTTTTTAATCTTATACCCCGGGAGCCAATAAACTGGAGAATTTTGGGGTCTATATCCGGGGTAATATTACAATTTTTGGGGAGAAGGGGTCTGGGGCATTCGGCCCTCATATTGTTTCTAGCCCTTTTCTTTAGGGACTTTTTGATTTGGAAATCTACAAAGGATGCAATTTCCATGGGGGGAAACCACTCGGAGGACCGAAGGTGATGTAAAGTGTCCGCGTTAAAGCGGGGGTTACCTAGGGCATCAGTGAAATTAAAATCATCTTCGTCAAGATGTTTGGATTTTTTAGCATGCTTTTTACATTTTTTGCGTTTATCTGAATCCTCAGAAAAATTGTCTGAATTATATGAGGTGGAAGAATCTGAAGCCTTTTCTTTGGAAAATATTTTTGATTTTTTCATTGAAACTCCCTTTTTATTCCCCTTGGGAGTAAGGGGTCTTTTAGCGGATGTTTTACTTCCTTTGCCGCAAGGAAGGTTAGACTCTGCAAGAGTATGTTTTGATTTACTGATGAGTTTTTTGCTTACTTTAAAAGCACTAGAAGGGGCTTTCCTTTTTATTGTTTTCTTTGCAGAGGTTTTAGACATGAGAGAAGTCATATGAGACATTAATTTTCCTGGAGAGTTATCTATCATTTTTTGTACAGACTGCTCTGTTAAGGGACTGGGAGAAGAAATGTCAAGAGACATATTAAAATATATATTTATAGAAAAAATGGGTGAAAAAATGATTTGATAAAAAATTAAAATAACAAATACATTTTTTGAACCTTTAAGCAAAAACTATGTGAATAATAAGGTTAATATGGTAGAAGAAAAAACTTGACAAACTTTTATTAAATAAAGGAGAGAGAACACATCAATTTTAAACTGTAAATAAATTTTCTCTGACAGAAAAATCCAAGTGTAATACTGAGAAGACCACCGGAGGGCAGTGTTAACCTAAAAATGAAAGAAATGGAGCCTAATTAGCCACAGAATTGAAATAAGAAGAAGAGAGAAAACCGTAAGTAACAAAATTACTTTTCCGGTGATGGAGGAGGCGTCGACAGCTCTTCTGAGGAGAGTAATAAAAGGGCGGGCTGTGATGTCACGAAGCGCACGCCCACAAGATGGTGTCGGACTTCGTGAGAGGAGAGCAGGGAGCAACAGGTAGGAACAAAACGTCAGAGAAAAAATTTAACAATATAAAGGAATATGGCTCAATGGAAAGAAAAACGGAATTAATGTAAAGGGAAAAAATAAATGAACAGGGGAAAAACGAGCAAGACAAAAAAAGTCTGTCAGAGGGAAAAAAGAGAGATAAAGGGAAAAACGGAATAAAAGAGGAAAAATATAAGAACAAAACAATGTAGGCAAAAACCGGAAAGGTATATGTATATGAAATAGAGGAATAAATACAAAATATACTGATAATAAACAATATATTTAGGAACAATAATTATGCACACTTGTGAAAACAAAGGGAAAAACCCAATAGGGGGCGCTACCAAGAAATATATGTTTCAAACCATCAATACACAGATAACAAATATGACAAAATATGGTATTGGTGTGTGTATGCACACTACTAGATACCAGAGTCCTAGGTCCTGGATGAAAGACAAGATCAAAGTCCTAGGTGCTCAAATAAGGTAGAAATATCCGTCTTCTCAAAACCAGAGGCAGCACTCGATCTTCACCCTCCAAAGGTTAATATATCTAGAATCAAACACAAGGAAAGAGGCGCCGTATGTGTGAATCTGAAACAGCCAACATCAGATAGAAAACATGTGCAGGGTACTCACAATATGAAAAGGCACTCCAATGTGCCAATAGGAGCAGGCTGGTATTCACAGCAAACCAGCTGGCTGAACAGGCAATCCAGGATAACCAAAGTGAGAGACTCAGAATCTGGATCCCACGATATGGAGACAGGAGCTAGGTGCAAACAAAGGCACACCACTGTGTGAATCTGTAGGAGTACACTGATAAATTCACAATCTGTACAGGGTACTCACATTCTGTAGCGGCACTCAATTGTGCCAGTGGAAGCAGGCTGGTTTTCTCAGCACACCAGCTGGCTGTATAAGGAGTAAAGCAGGAGCCTCCGCAGTCCTCCGGATAAAACAGGTAGCTCAGAAATAATCAATTTGGGATGAGGATATATGATTTAAAAAAGGTTTAATAAAGAATAAAAACAATTAAAAATACATATATCACTCATGTGCAGTATATAAGTGACATGCAACGCGTTTCTCGGAATCAACCGTTTCCTCAGGCATGAATTCTAACTCTACACACATCTTATAAATACCTGAGCTACCTGTACTGCCCCACCCTTCAAATTAAACCAGACCAATCACAGAAGCCCTTTGTTTAATTACCCATTAGTTGGTACACCTGCATACTTCTCATCCCCTGCCTTAATGTGCTTGATGGACTGGTGCAAGTGTTATATACAATGGGGGGGAAAAGGAAAAAAATTGCCAGCTGCTTATTTTCATATATATATGTATGTATATATTATTATGATCTAACTAGCCCATCAAAGATCATAATATCTTAGCTAAGGGTTTAGTGATACTATTCGTAATGCGTATGTGCTCACCACATAGTATATGTGGCCAGCTCCAAATTGCCTATTTGATCTGTTGTCAACCTCATAGAATAAACAAATCTATATAAATGTTCATACCTGTCTGCTTATGTGTGATGTGATGCGTGACTGGTACATAATTATACTGAATACCATATTGCTCTATTAAGACCTCAATATTTCTCTGTGAGTTCTCCTAACGAATCGCCTTATTCACAAAATTTATTGTTAATCGGGATACCGAGACCAAGATCCTAAAAGGTAAACAATTCTCTGTGATTTTTTGGCGTCTGACGTAAACGCCAGTGATAGGTTGACAAACGCCAGCCTCCAGACCAATCCCGAGTGCTGACCGCTGCATGCCCCTACTCGAGTGTGTCAGCAGATCGTAGGCTCACAAATATGGTAAATTGTACCCCCGGTGCCAGCCGCCCACTACAATTATTGTCGGCGTTAGTGAAGAGTACCGATCAATCTTAGAGTTACTTCTCGAGTCTCAGGTCTGTCTACTGAGGTACCCGCCCCCTTACTACGTCACGGGGCTGTCAACATAAATTCTGTGGGCACTCACATAAATAAATGCATTCGTTTCTATGGCTACATATTTGTAATCCCAAATAGCTGCTCCTATAGGTTAAACTCTGGTACCAGTAAGTATCCAATTGGTGACACTAGATCATACGGCATATATCGATAGTATGCGACCAGCCCCTAAAATCCCCACTATATACATTCCTAAGTGTACCTCTGTCTAATACCATAGTACATAAACACCAAGATAATGAAGGGAATATTAAATAACCGAGATATATCTATTCTCGGCTCACCAGTATTTATAATAATAAGTATTAGTGTTAGCCTGTTTAAGTAAAAAAAAAGCTGACTGTCTGTTTCGAAAGCACCATTTATTATCATTATAGCTAAGGTACTATATGCGGAAAAGTGCTTGCCTATTTGTGACCCTTACTTCATAATATGTCTTATTAATTCTTTCTGTTCAACACTAGTCACCCTAACAGTATCACCAATAAATGTGGGGGCCACTACTAGATATAGAGATGAGCTGGTCAATACTTTTACCAGAATGATCAACACATTGTGATCCTAAGATCATTAGTATGTACAACATCCTACCACTCACTTCAACTCCAACTACTGCCAATCCTATCAGTGCCAGTAATTCGAGTAAAACTGAACGGGTCATTCATCCCTACCAATAGTTAACATAAGGTATACCTTATGTTAACTATTGGTAGGGATGAATGACCCGTTCAGTTTTACTCGAATTACTGGCACTGATAGGATTGGCAGTAGTTGGAGTTGAAGTGAGTGGTAGGATGTTGTACATACTAATGATCTTAGGATCACAATGTGTTGATCATTCTGGTAAAAGTATTGACCAGCTCATCTCTATATCTAGTAGTGGCCCCCACATTTATTGGTGATACTGTTAGGGTGACTAGTGTTGAACAGAAAGAATTAATAAGACATATTATGAAGTAAGGGTCACAAATAGGCAAGCACTTTTCCGCATATAGTACCTTAGCTATAATGATAATAAATGGTGCTTTCGAAACAGACAGTCAGCTTTTTTTTGACTTAAACAGGCTAACACTAATACTTATTATTATAAATACTGGTGAGCCGAGAATAGATATATCTCGGTTATTTAATATTCCCTTCATTATCTTGGTGTTTATGTACTATGGTATTAGACAGAGGTACACTTAGGAATGTATATAGTGGGGATTTTAGGGGCTGGTCGCATACTATCGATATATGCCGTATGATCTAGTGTCACCAATTGGATACTTACTGGTACCAGAGTTTAACCTATAGGAGCAGCTATTTGGGATTACAAATATGTAGCCATAGAAACGAATGCATTTATTTATGTGAGTGCCCACAGAATTTATGTTGACAGCCCCGTGACGTAGTAAGGGGGCGGGTACCTCAGTAGACAGACCTGAGACTCGAGAAGTAACTCTAAGATTGATCGGTACTCTTCACTAACGCCGACAATAATTGTAGTGGGCGGCTGGCACCGGGGGTACAATTTACCATATTTGTGAGCCTACGATCTGCTGACACACTCGAGTAGGGGCATGCAGCGGTCAGCACTCGGGATTGGTCTGGAGGCTGGCGTTTGTCAACCTATCACTGGCGTTTACGTCAGACGCCAAAAAATCACAGAGAATTGTTTACCTTTTAGGATCTTGGTCTCGGTATCCCGATTAACAATAAATTTTGTGAATAAGGCGATTCGTTAGGAGAACTCACAGAGAAATATTGAGGTCTTAATAGAGCAATATGGTATTCAGTATAATTATGTACCAGTCACGCATCACATCACACATAAGCAGACAGGTATGAACATTTATATAGATTTGTTTATTCTATGAGGTTGACAACAGATCAAATAGGCAATTTGGAGCTGGCCACATATACTATGTGGTGAGCACATACGCATTACGAATAGTATCACTAAACCCTTAGCTAAGATATTATGATCTTTGATGGGCTAGTTAGATCATAATAATATATACATACATATATATATATGAAAATAAGCAGCTGGCAATTTTTTTCCTTTTCCCCCCCATTGTATATAACACTTGCACCAGTCCATCAAGCACATTAAGGCAGGGGATGAGAAGTATGCAGGTGTACCAACTAATGGGTAATTAAACAAAGGGCTTCTGTGATTGGTCTGGTTTAATTTGAAGGGTGGGGCAGTATAGGTAGCTCAGGTATTTATAAGATGTGTGTAGAGTTAGAATTCATGCCTGAGGAAACGGTTGATTCCGAGAAACGCGTTGCATGTCACTTATATACTGCACATGAGTGATATATGTATTTTTAATTGTTTTTATTCTTTATTAAACCTTTTTTAAATCATATATCCTCATCCCAAATTGATTATTTCTGAGCTACCTGTTTTATCCGGAGGACTGCGGAGGCTCCTGCTTTACTCCTTATACAGCCAGCTGGTGTGCTGAGAAAACCAGCCTGCTTCCACTGGCACAATTGAGTGCCGCTACAGAATGTGAGTACCCTGTACAGATTGTGAATTTATCAGTGTACTCCTACAGATTCACACAGTGGTGTGCCTTTGTTTGCACCTAGCTCCTGTCTCCATATCGTGGGATCCAGATTCTGAGTCTCTCACTTTGGTTATCCTGGATTGCCTGTTCAGCCAGCTGGTTTGCTGTGAATACCAGCCTGCTCCTATTGGCACATTGGAGTGCCTTTTCATATTGTGAGTACCCTGCACATGTTTTCTATCTGATGTTGGCTGTTTCAGATTCACACATACGGCGCCTCTTTCCTTGTGTTTGATTCTAATTATGCACACTTATCTTGTTGCTGAGCAGCAAAAGAAAGAGGAAGATGGGGTGCACATTGGTCGGTTTATGGCCAGTATGGGACATCTGATTGGTCCATTTTCTCCTTTGTCTCTAACCTAGCATTCTCATTGGCTAGCTATATAGACTCTTTTTTTCTCTGTTTTATTTTAACTGTTTATGTGTTTTATGTACTTTTAAAGCTGCACACGAGTAGTAAAAGGAAGTAATGCAAATATGAAGTCTCTGGTCTTGTAAAATTAAAGCAGTTCCCTGCTGTTGTATCAATATAACTTTAATTGAATAAATGTATTAGCCTTAGAACTTTAGCAAGAGATAAAATTCCAGTAGAAGTGTTTTTAAGATTTTTCACGCATGGTTTGTGCAACACAGTTTTTCATTTTTATAATTTTTGAAATAAAAGTAATATTTTAAACTTGACATTTATCACACATTAATAGATAATGAATGTTTTTCTATCCATGTAATTTGTTTTGTGTTACAGGCTTCCTAGTATAAGTAAATTATTTGTAACTTAGTTTATGTAAGTATTTATGTAAGTATTTGCCTTGTTGCCCTATACACAACTCTGGTTCTAAATTTAAGAACCAAAAAGACTTCCGGTGGGAGGAGCATGAAGGAACCAACGTGCGCTCTGAGCTCTGAAAATGGAGCGGTGATACAACCCTACCCCTGCACTTGTCTCCTGTTGACGGGAACCAGCAACCTGCCCAGGGAGGGCATAACAGCATAAAAGTGCACGGATGTCTCGAAATAGCCACCACAGGTTGGGCGGCGCTGACCACAACCCTACACTCTAAAAACTCCAACCGGAGGCAGGGCCGTTTCTATGGGCAGTGGCTCGGGGAGCACTTTAAAAAAATATTTATTTACTTATTGTTTACAAATGCTTAATAGTGATGGGTGTGTGTATGTGTTATTTACTCCATAATGACAATGGCAAATTTTCACAAACTTACCTGTGAGTGCTTGTGCCTGCTATTACTGCCTGAGTGTGTATGGGTATGTATGCCTATCTATACATGCCTGTCTGTGCATTTATCTACCTATTACTGCCTGTGTGTGTGTGCCTATCTATCCCTGCCTGTGTGTGCATGTATCTGCCTATTACTGCCTGTGTGTTTGTATGCCTATCTATCCCTGCCTTTGTGTGCATGTATCTGCCTATTACTTTAAAAAAGAGGTAATGTGTGAAAAGTTTAATTACCAATATCTATCCCCAAAGTAGAGATTTGAGGAGGGTGCTCAGTGTAAAGAGTAAGGTAATACTATTATGTACAGAAAAGATACACCATAAAGAGCACTCACTTAAATACTAATGTAATGTGAAGGAATCACAACAACTAGAGAAAGAAATAAAATACAACTTTTATTAATAATGAAATAAAATAGGGGATTACCCCTCAACCATGAGATAAAATTAATGATAAAAATGAGTGTATAACGTTAATCTGCAGTAAATACTAGTACAAATGGGAAAAAATCCCAGTGTATTATAGTAAGGAGACTGGGCCAAAATTATGCAAATATTAAGCTAGTGAAAAATAGGGACACAATCCCACAGAACCAAAGGTACCGCACCCACGGTCCTAAGCAGTATAATTACTAAAAAAGACTAAGCTGTCAAATAATAGTAAATCATTGTGGAACATATTTCACAAAAATGATTTTGCATAGGGTAGTAACCACAATACCATATAGTGAGCTTACTAGCATGGGGTAAAAGACCCAAGACCGAAAGTTAAGTACTAGCTTAGGTGAAGGACCCAGTACCATTAAGTAAATAACCTAAGTAAAGCAATAACTAGTCTAAAGAAGGGATACAATCCCAAATGCAGTAACGATACTGTTAAACCCAGTCCCCAAAGAACTAATATGAGTTACATAATCACTATCACTAAATATATGTGGAACATATTTCACACTTATAATATCAACATTATTGTGAGTAAAGTTAATTGTAAAGGTATATTTGGTTTGCTTTGTAAAGAATATTGTAACAACATAAGTGTGTATCATTTGATTCCTAGGCCTCTATTTATCAAGGTCTGTCGGACCTGAACCGACAGTGCGGATCAGGTCCGACAGACCTCGCTGAATACGGCGAGCAATACGCTCGCCGTATTCAGCATTGCACCAGCAGCTTACAAGAGCTGCTGGTGCAACGCCGCCCCCTGCAGACTCGCGGCCAATAGGCCGCCAGCAGGGGGGTGTCAATCAACCCGATCGTACTCGATCGGGTTGATTTCCGGCGATATCTGTCCGCCTGCTCAGAGCAGGCGGACAGGTTATGGAGCAGCGGTCTTTGTGACCGCTGCTTCATAACTGCTGTTTCTGGCGAGCCTGCAGGCTCGCCGGAAACACGGGGCATCAAGCTCCATTCGGAACTTGATAAATATGCCCCAATATCTGGTTTCTATAAATTGAATTCCATGGCCCCTAGTTATCAAGCCGTCAACCTCAAATACGCTGGAATTCCGCAGCGTATTTGTGGCGAGGCTGATTCGCCTTAGTTATCAAGCCCTAGACACCGGCAAAAGTAGAATATAGTGACGTAAGCTTCGATCCGCCGGACTCAGTCCGATACAGATCGATTCTTACGTCACTCCAGATGATCCGCACACAAGTTTGGCACAATCTGACTTACTTTTGCTACTTATAAAAAAACTAGCAGGTACGCTCGGCACTTTTCCGGCCCTGCGTACCTGGTTTTTAAACCGCTGCCCCATAGGAATCAATGAGAGCCTGACCATAGTGAAAGTTCATGTTCGCTGCTGCCAGACATCCCATTGATTCCTATGGGAAGTGTGTACACCTAACACCCTAACATGTACCCCAAGTCTAAACACCCCTAATCTGTTCCCCCCTACACCGCCGCAACTAAATAAATGTATTACCCCCTAAACCGCCGCTCCCGGAGCCCACCGCCACTCTAATAAACTGATTAACCCCTAAACCGCCGCTCCCGGAGACCACCGCCACTCTAATAAACTTATTAACTCCCGGTCCCCGCCGCAACTATAATATATGTATTAACCCCTAAATCGCCGCTCTCGGACTCCGCCGCCACCTACATAATACCTAGTAACCCCTATCCTGCCCCCCCTACACCGTCGCCACCTATAATAAAGTTATTAACCCTATCCTGCCGATCCAGGACCTCACCGCAACTAAATAAATTGTTTAACCCCTAAACCGCCGCTCCCGGACCCCGCCGCCACCTATATTAAACTTATTAAGCCCTAATCTGCCCCCCCTACACCGTCGCCACCTATAATAAATTTATTAACCCCTTTCCTGCCCCCCTACACCGCCGCCACTGTAATAAAATTATTAACCCCTAAACCTAAGTCTAACACTAACCCTAACACCCCCCCTAAATTAAATATTAATTAAATGAATCTAAATAATATTTCTCTTATTAACTAAATTAATCCTATTTAAAACTAAATACTTACCTCTAAAATAAACCCTAATATAGCGACAATATAATAATTATATTGTAGCTATCTTAGGATTTATTTTTATTTTACAGGCAACTTTCAATTTATTTTAACTAGGTACAATAGCTATTAAATAGTTCATAACTCTTTAATAGCTACCTAGTTAAAATAAAGAGAAATTTACCTGTAAAATAAAAACTAACCTAAGTTACAATTACACCTAACACTACACTATCATTAAATAAATTATTCCTATTTAAAACTAAATACTTACCTGTAAAATAAACCCTAAGATAGCTACAATGTAATTAATCATTACATTGTAGCTATTTTAGGATTTATATTTATTTTACAGGTAACTTTGTATTTATTTTAGCTAGTTAGAATAGTTATTAAAGGGCAAAGTAGGCTTACATGGACAAATCTGGGCACTTTGGGAAGCTGGGGGGAATTAGAAAGATACCCAGGATGTAACAGCCCTTGGCATGGAGGGGCCAGGGGTAGTATAGAAGGGGTCAGTTGCACACGCAGAAAGGACTGGGTCCCTGGTTCCTCCCCCCTGGCACCCCCCCTTTTTTTTTCTTCTCCTCTCTACATCTATTCCCCTTCCAATCTTCAGATGCCCTGTCACCCTGTTGAGCTTATCTTCTTCGATTATTAAACAAGGTATAACTCGCCTGGGTCTAGATATCTCATAAATCTACACCATTGCACCTCGTATTAGCCAAAGCTCGAGGAGGTGACCCATCCCAGGCGAGACTCAAGTTGACCCCTAGTTAATTTCTTTTGGTTTATGTCACTTCATCTAAAGATATGGTTCTTGAACTGACCATTGACAGGGATAAGCCCTTAGGTATTAAGCACCACTGTTAGATTATAGGCTTACAGTAGAAAGTTCTGATGTAGTTATTGCCCCTGTCTGTTGAAAATGAAATTACGCAATTAAGAGGTATTATTCATGGCTTTGTAACATCCTCCCTGGATGGACCCCAAAGAGACTACATAATTCTAAGGACAAGGTCTGTTATACTGGTTCCTTAATCTTGCTTTGATGTATGTCATACGGGCATGTTGCCATGATATTCTCTTGTAAATGTACTTTCTTGTATGTTATTTTACCTCAATAAAAAAGTATTCTTTAAAAAAAAGAATAGTTATTAAATAGTTATTAACTATTTAATAACTACCTAGCTAAAAGAAATACAAAATTACCTGTAAAATAAATCCTAACCTAAGTTACAATTAAACCTAACACTACACTATCATTAAATTAATTAAATAAATTACCTACAAATAACTACAATTAAATTTAATAAAATAAACTAACTAAAGTACAAAAAATAAAAAAGCTAAGTTACAAAAAATAAAAAAAATAAGTTACAAACATTTCAAAAATATTACAACAATTTTAAGCTACTTACACCTAATCTAAGCCCCCTAATAAAATAACAAAGCCCCCCAAAATAAAAAAATTCCCTTAAAAAGTTACCAGCTCTATTACCTTACCAGCCCTTAAAAGGGCCTTTTGCGGGGCATGCCCCAAAGAAAACAGCTCTTTTGCCTGTAAAATAAAAATACAACCCCCCAACATTAAAACCCACTACCCACATACCCCTACTCTAACCCAAAACCGCCTTAAATAAACCTAACACTACCCTCCTGAAGATCATCCTACCTTTAACCGTCTTCAGCCAGCGGACCCACCGACGGAACTGAAGAAGAGATTCGGAGCGGCAGAAGTCATCATCCAAGGGGCGCTGAAGAAGTCTTCCATCCGATTGAAGTCATCATCCAAGGGGCGCTGAAGAGGTCTTCCATACGATTGAAGTCTTCATCCAAGCGGCATCTTCAATCTTCATCCATCTAGAGCGGAGCGGAGCCATCTTCAGACGAGCCAGCGCGGAGCCATCCTCTTCTTCCCGACGACTAACGAGGTTAGGATTTATTTTACAGGTAATTTTGTATTTCTTTTAGCTAGGTAGTTATTAAATAGTTAATAACTATTCTAACTAGCTAAAATAAATACAAAGTTACCTGTAAAATAAATATAAATCCTAAAATAGCTACAATGTAATTATTAATTACATTGTAGCTATCTTAGGGTTTATTTTACAGGTAAGTATTTAGTTTTAAATAGGAATAATTTATTTAATGATAGTGTAGTGTTAGGTGTAATTGTAACTTAGGTTAGTTTTTATTTTACAGGTACATTTCTCTTTATTTTAACTAGGTAGCTATTAAAGAGTTATTAACTATTTAATAGCTATTGTGCCTAGTTAAAATAAATTGAAAGTTGCCTGTAAAATAAAAATAAATCCTAAGATAGCTACAATATAATTATTAGTTATATTGTAGCTATATTAGGGTTTATTTTAAAGGTAAGTATTTAGTTTTAAATAGGATTAATTTAGTTAATAAGAGAAATATTATTTAGATTTATTTAATTAATATTTAAGTTAGGGGGGTGTTAGGGTTAGTGTTAGACTTAGGTTTAGGGGTTGATAATTTTATTACAGTGGCGGCGGTGTACGGGGGGCAGGATAGGGGTTAATACATTTATTATAGGTGGCGACGGTGTAGGGGGGGCAGATTAGGGGTTAATAAGTTTAATATAGGTTGCGGCGGGGTCCGGGAGCGGCGGTTTAGGGGTTAAACTATTTATAAGAGTTGCGGCGAGGTCCGGGATCCGCAGGATAGGGGTTAATAACTTTATTATAGGTGGCGGCGGTATAGGGGGGCAGGATAGGGGTTACTAGGTATAATGTAGGTGGCGGCGGTGTCCGGGAGCAGCGGTTTAGGGGTTAATACATTTATAAGAGTTGCGGCGGGGTCTAGGAGCGGCGGTTTAGGGGTTAATAACTTTATTTAGTTGCGGGGGGCTCCGGGGGCGCCGGTATAGGGGGTAGAACAGTATAGTATAGTGTGGGTGCTTAGTGACAGCTTGTCAATAAAGCTGTCAAAAAGCCGAAGAGCAGCGAGATTGGATGAGTGATAACTATCACAGTCCACTGCTCATCGCCCCGTACTTGGTGCGCGGCTTTTTGAAAGATTTAATGATAACTTTGGCGAGATTTTCAGGTCTGCGGCGGCGATGGTAGGCGAGCTTAGGCAGGCGTATTGGGCCGGCGAAGGCAGGTAAAGTTGACACGTTGATAACTAGAGGCCAATATGTCTATAACTTTAACTTATTGTAAAAAACTTAGAAACAAATATTGTTTAATTATTTCGTATATGCATTTTATTGGGGGTTTGTTTTAAAGAATAATTTCTTTCATGTAATTAGCAAGAGTCCATGAGCTAGTGACGTATGGGATATACATTCCTACCAGGAGGGGCAAAGTTTCCCAAACCTCAAAATGCCTATAAATACACCCCTCACCACACCCACAATTCAGTTTTACAAACTTTGCCTCCTATGGAGGTGGTGAAGTAAGTTTGTGCTAGATTCTACGTTGATATGCGCTCCGCAGCAAGTTGGAGCCCGGTTTTCCTCTCAGCGTGCAGTGAATGTCAGAGGGATGTGAGGAGAGTATTGCCTATTTGAATGCAGTGATCTCCTTCTACGGGGTCTATTTCATAGGTTCTCTGTTATCGGTCGTAGAGATTCATCTCTTACCTCCCTTTTCAGATCGACGATATACTCTTATATATACCATTACCTCTGCTGATTCTCGTTTCAGTACTGGTTTGGCTTTCTACAAACATGTAGATGAGTGTCCTGGGGTAAGTAAATCTTATTTTCTGTGACACTCTAAGCTATGGTTGGGCACTTTGTTTATAAAGTTCTAAATATATGTATTCAAACATTTATTTGCCTTGACTCAGAATGTTCAACTTTCCTTATTTTTCAGACAGTCAGTTTCATATTTGGGATAATGCATTTGATTTAATCATTTTTTCTTACCTTCAAAAATTTGACTCTTTTTCCCTGTGGGCTGTTAGGCTCGCGGGGGCTGAAAATGCTTCGTTTTATTGCGTCATTCTTGGCGCGGATTTTTTTGGCGCAAAAATTCTTTTTCCGTTTCCGGCGTCATACGTGTCGCCGGAAGTTGCGTCATTTTTTTGACGTTATTTTGCGCCAAAAATGTCGGCGTTCCGGATGTGGCGTCATTTTTGGCGCCAAAAGCATTTAGGCGCCAAATAATGTGGGCGTCTTATTTGGCGCTAAAAAATATGGGCGTCGCTTTTGTCTCCACATTATTTAAGTCTCATTTTTCATTGCTTCTGGTTGCTAGAAGCTTGTTCTTTGGCATTTTTTCCCATTCCTGAAACTGTCATTTAAGGAATTTGATCAATTTTGCTTTATATATGTTGTTTTTTCTCTTACATATTGCAAGATGTCTCACGTTGCATCTGAGTCAGAAGATACTACAGGAAAATCGCTGTCTAGTGCTGGATCTACCAAAGCTAAGTGTATCTGCTGTAAACTTTTGGTAGCTATTCCTCCAGCTGTTGTTTGTATTGATTGTCATGACAAACTTGTTAATGCAGATAATATTTCCTTTAGTAAAGTACCATTGTCTGGTGCAGAATGTTCCTGATAACATAAGAGATTTTGTTTCTGAATCCATAAAGAAGGCTATGTCTGTTATTTCTCCTTCTAGTAAACGTAAAAAATCTTTTAAAACTTCTCTCCCTACAGATGAATTTTTAAATGAACATCATCATTCTGATTCTGATGACTCTTCTGGTTCAGAGGATTCTGTCTCAGAGGTTGATGCTGATAAATCTTCATATTTATTTAAAATGGAATTTATTCGTTCTTTACTTAAAGAAGTACTAATTGCTTTAGAAATAGAGGATTCTGGTCCTCTTGATACTAATTCTAAACGTTTGGATAAGGTATTTAAAGCTCCTGTGGTTATTCCAGAAGTTTTTCCTGTTCCTAATGCTATTTCTGCAGTAATTTCCAAAGAATGGGATAAATTGGGTAATTCATTTACTCCTTCTAAACGTTTTAAGCAATTATATCCTGTGCCGTCTGACAGATTAGAATTTTGGGACAAAATCCCTAAAGTTGATGGGGCTATTTCTACCCTTGCTAAACGTACTACTATTCCTACGTCAGATGGTACTTCGTTTAAGGGTCCTTTAGATAGGAAAATTGAATCCTTTCTAAGAAAAGCTTATCTGTGTTCAGGTAATCTTCTTAGACCTGCTATATCTTTGGCTGATGTTGCTGCAGCTTCAACTTTTTGGTTGGAAACTTTAGCGCAACAAGTAACACATCATGATTCTCATGATATTATTATTCTTCTTCAGCATGCTAATAATTTTATCTGTGATGCCATTTTTGATATTATCAGAGTTGATGTCAGGTTTATGTCTCTAGCTATTTTAGCTAGAAGAGCTTTATGGCTTAAAACTTGGAATGCTGATATGGCTTCTAAATCAACTCTACTTTCTATTTCTTTCCAGGGTAACAAATTATTTGGTTCTCAGTTGGATTCTATTATTTCAACTGTTACTGGTGGGAAAGGAACTTTTTTACCACAGGATAAAAAATCTAAAGGTAAAAACAGGGCTAATAATCGTTTTCGTTCCTTTCGTTTCAACAAAGAACAAAAGCCTGATCCTTCATCCTCAGGAGCAGTTTCAGTTTGGAAACCATCTCCAGTCTGGAATAAATCCAAGCCAGCTAGAAAGGCAAAGCCTGCTTCTAAGTCCACATGAAGGTGCGGCCCTCATTCCAGCTCAGCTGGTAGGGGGCAGGTTACGTTTTTTCAAGGAAATTTGGATCAATTCTGTTCACAATCTTTGGATTCAGAACATTGTTTCAGAAGGGTACAGAATTGGTTTCAAGATGAGACCTCCTGCAAAGAGATTTTTTCTTTCCCGTGTCCCAGTAAATCCAGTAAAAGCTCAAGCATTTCTGAATTGTGTTTCAGATCTAGAGTTGACTGGAGTAATTATGCCAGTTCCAGTTCCGGAACAGGGGATGGGGTTTTATTCAAATCTCTTCATTGTACCAAAGAAGGAGAATTCCTTCAGACCAGTTCTGGATCTAAAAATATTGAATCGTTATGTAAAGATACCAACGTTCAAGATGGTAACTGTAAGGACTATCTTGCCTTTTGTTCAGCAAGGGAATTATATGTCCACAATAGATTTACAGGATGCATATCTGCATATTCCGATTCATCCAGATCATTATCAGTTCCTGAGATTCTTTTTTCTGGACAAGCATTACCAGTTTGTGGCTCTGCCGTTTGGCCTAGCTACAGCTCCAAGAATTTTTACAAAGGTTCTCGGTGCCCTTCTGTCTGTAATCAGAGAACAGGGTATTGTGGTATTTCCTTATTTGGACGATATCTTGGTACTTGCTCAGTCTTTACATTTAGCAGAATCTCATACGAATCGACTTGTGTTGTTTCTTCAAGATCATGGTTGGAGGATCAATTTACCAAAAAGTTCATTGATTCCTCAGACAAGGGTAACCTTTCTGGGTTTCCAGATGGATTCAGTGTCCATGACTCTGTCTTTAACAGACAAGAGACATCTAAAATTGATTGCAGCTTGTTGAAACCTTCAGTCACAATCATTCCCTTCGGTAGCCTTATGCATGGAAATTCTAGGTCTTATGACTGCTGCATCGGACGCGATCCCCTTTGCTCGTTTTCACATGCGACCTCTTCAGCTCTGTATGCTGAATCAATGGTGCAAGGATTACACAAAGATATCTCAATTAATATCTTTAAAACCGATTGTTCGACACTCTCTAACATGGTGGACAGATCACCATCGTTTAATTCAGGGGGCTTCTTTTGTGCTTCCGACCTGGACTGTAATTTCAACAGATGCAAGTCTCACAGGTTGGGGAGCTGTGTGGGGATCTCTGACGGCACAAGGAGTTTGGGAATCTCAGGAGGTGAGATTACCGATCAATATTTTGGAACTCCGTGCAATTTTCAGAGCTCTTCAGTTTTGGCCTCTTCTGAAGAGAGAATCGTTCATTTGTTTTCAGACAGACAATGTCACAACTGTGGCATACATCAATCATCAAGGAGGGACTCACAGTCCTCTGGCTATGTAAGAAGTATCTCGAATTTTGGTTTGGGCGGAATCCAGCTCCTGTCTAATCTCTGCGGTTCATATCTCAGGTATAGACAATTGGGAAGCGGATTATCTCAGTCGCCAAACGTTGCATCCGGGCGAATGGTCTCTTCACCCAGAGGTATTTCTTCAGATTGTTCAAATGTGGGAACTTCCAGAAATAGATCTGATGGCGTCCCATCTAAACAAGAAACTTCCCAGGTATTTGTCCAGATCCCGGGATCCTCAGGCGGAGGCAGTGGATGCATTATCACTTCCTTGGAAGTATCATCCTGCCTATATCTTTCCGCCTCTAGTTCTTCTTCCAAGAGTAATCTCCAAGATTCTGAAGGAATGCTCGTTTGTTCTGCTGGTAGCTCCGGCATGGCCTCACAGGTTTTGGTATGCGGATCTTGTCCGGATGGCCTCTTGCCAACCGTGGACTCTTCCGTTAAGACCAGACCTTCTGTCACAAGGTCCTTTTTTCCATCAGGATCTGAAATCCTTAAATTTAAAGGTATGGAGATTGAACGCTTGATTCTTGGTCAAAGAGGTTTCTCTGACTCTGTGATTAATACTATGTTACAGGCTCGTAAATCTGTATCTAGAGAGATATATTATAGAGTCTGGAAGACTTATATTTCTTGGTGTCTTTCTCATCATTTTTCTTGGCATTCTTTTAGAATACCGAGAATTTTACAGTTTCTTCAGGATGGTTTAGATAAGGGTTTGTCCGCAAGTTCCTTGAAAGGACAAATCTCTGCTCTTTCTGTTCTTTTTCACAGAAAGATTGCTATTCTTCCTGATATTCATTGTTTTGTACAAGCTTTGGTTCGTATAAAACCTGTCATTAAGTCAATTTCTCCTCCTTGGAGTTTGAATTTGGTTCTGGGAGCTCTTCAAGCTCCTCCGTTTGAACGTATGCATTCATTGGACATTAAATTACTTTCTTGGAAAGTTTTGTTCCTTTTGGCCATCTCTTCTGCCAGAAGAGTTTCTGAATTATCTGCTCTTTCTTGTGAGTCTCCTTTTCTGATTTCTCATCAGGATAAGGCGGTGTTGCGAACTTCTTTTGAATTTTTACCTAAAGTTGTGAATTCCAACAACATTAGTAGAGAAATTGTGGTTCCTTCATTATGTCCTAATCCTAAGAATTCTAAGGAGAAATCGTTGCATTCTTTGGATGTTGTTAGAGCTTTGAAATATTATGTTGAAGCTACTAAATCTTTCCGATTTTTTCTCTGTGAAGGGGCGTAGTGTGCAAAAAGAACTGGCACCCTGAGGAATTCAATAAAAATGAACATGCATGGAAGTTATTCCAGCTTCTGTTCTATCTCATGGAGTGCTGTTCTCTCTCTTTGACTTTTTATGCAAATTATTCTTGGGTCAGCCTAAGAGTAATGGGGAAACCAGACGTGGACTCCATGCACACTTGCCCTTAGAGAGATACAACTGCACCTCTCTGACGAGGCCCATAGAAGGCCGAAACGATCGTCTGGGGTTGTTGCTTCCCTTGTTCAGAGAAGAATTGCCTGGTATTTCGGCGCTGGACTGTCATTGGGCAGGGTCAGACTGATATGCTTCAGGATATTTTTTCTCTGTGAAGGGGCGTAGTGTGCAAAAAGAACTGGCACCCTGAGGAATTCAATAAAAATGAACATGCATGGAAGTTATTCCAGCTTCTGTTCTATCTCATGGAGTGCTGTTCTCTCTCTTTGACTAAATCTTTCCGAAAGACTTCTAGTCTATTTGTTATATTTTCCGGTTCTAGAAAAGGCCAGAAAGCTTCTGCCATTTCTTTGGCATCTTGGTTGAAATCTTTAATTCATCTTGCCTATGTTGAGTCGGGTAAAACTCCGCCTCAGAGAATTACAGCTCATTCTACTAGGTCAGTTTCTACTTCCTGAGCGTTTAGGAATGAAGCTTCGGTTGATCAGATTTGCAAAGCAGCAACTTGGTCCTCTTTGCATACTTTTACTAAATTCTACCATTTTGATGTATTTTCTTCTTCTGAAGCAGTTTTTGGTAGAAAAGTACTTCAGGCAGCGGTTTCAGTTTGAATCTTCTGCTTATGTTTTTCATTAAACTTTATTTTGGGTGTGGATTATTTTCAGCAGGAATTGGCTGTCTTTATTTTTTCCCTCCCTCTCTAGTGACTCTTGTGTGGAAAGATCCACATCTTGGGTAGTCATTATCCCATACGTCACTAGCTCATGGACTCTTGCTAATTACATGAAAGAAAACATAATTTATGTAAGAACTTACCTGATAAATTCATTTCTTTCATATTAGCAAGAGTCCATGAGGCCCGCCCTTTTTTTGTGGTGGTTATGATTTTGTATAAAGCACAATTATTCCAATTCCTTATTTTATATGCTTTCGCACTTTTTTATCACCCCACTTCTTGGCTATTCGTTAAACTGAATTGTGGGTGTGGTGAGGGGTGTATTTATAGGCATTTTGAGGTTTGGGAAACTTTGCCCCTCCTGGTAGGAATGTATATCCCATACGTCACTAGCTCATGGACTCTTGCTAATATGAAAGAAATGAATTTATCAGGTAAGTTCTTACATAAATTATGTTTTTTAAATATATTGTATTATAACCCGGCCATATACTGACAGGTTACTAGACCGAACGAGAGGTGTCCCGGACAAGATGGTATCCATGGAAGAGCACTGGTGAAGCATACCAACATAGTTGGTGTTAACATCCTCAAGCCTGGAAAGAAAACCGCAAGTACACTTTATTTTTAGCTGTAAAAGGCTAAACCATTTTACCCGCTAACTATATCTGCATAAGGCACCCCCGGTTGTGGAGGCATAATATCCTGGTTTCAAGGAAGTTTGCACAGAAGTGCACAGAGTGCAGATTCATTCTTGGGCTGCTATTATTGTTCAGGCCAGCATAAAAAGGGAGTACCTTTTAACACAGCCTTTAAAGTACAGAAATATTGCCATGGGAAAAATAAACAAGGCAAACTGTGCTTTATCTTGGATAAGATATTGATGGTGTTCAGGCAGCTAAAGGGCACTTATACATAGCCTGTGGCCCTCTCTCCTTCCTAAATAAAACTTTTTAATCAGCTATTTCAATGCAGAAGCATCTACATGTTTTTTTTTTTTGGATTAAACATATATATAATATACTGCTTAGATAACAATCTGAACTGCTGTGTGAACGCTCTCAGGGTCGCAAGGGACTACAACCAAAAGTTTTATTTTTTCTTTCATTACTTGAATAACGCAGTCTTGTAAGCTGAATATGAAAAGTTTTTTGACCAGCTTGTGCACAATCAAAAGCTGAAAGTCTTTTCCACAGTGGAAATGTAAGAACCACAGGATATTAGTTGTTTTCCCTTCACAATCATTTTTTTTTTTTTAGTAAATTAGAGGTTATTGTGTCACATATATCATGTTTAGCCATCCAAAACTGGGCACCTAGGTTGTTTATGTTTAATAAGTTCCGTCCAGGCCAACCCACCTATTATCTCTCAAGTGGAAATTCTAGTGTAATATTTGCGATAAGTGAACAGCATAGCAAAAATGAAACAACGGCTAGATTACGAGTTTTGTGTTAGAGGCTATGCGGTGCTAACAAGCATTTTTGTCTCACCGCTCACTTTCCTACAGCGCTGATATTACAGGTTTTTACAAACCCGGCGTTAAAAGACAAGAAGTGAGCGTTTAGCAAAATTTTGCACCTATATTATATTTATTAACCCCTAATCTGCCGTCCCCAATGTCGCCGCCACCTACCTACACTTATTAACCCCTAATCTGCTGCCCCCAACGTCGCGCCACTATAATAAACATATTAACCCCTAAACCGCCGCACTCCCGCCTTGCAAACATTAGTTAAATATTATTAACCCCTAATCTGCTGTCCCTAACATTGCCGCCACCTACCTACATTTATTAACTTTTAATCTGCCGCCCCCAATGTCGCCGCCACTATAGTAAATGTATTAACCCCTAAACCTAAGTCTAACCCTAACACCCCCTAACTTAAATATAATTAAAATAAGTCTAAATAAAATTCCTATCATTAACTACATTATTCCTATTTAAAGCTAAATACTTATCTATAAAATAAACCCTAAATATCTTGGGGTCAAGCTAAATAGCAATTTTACAGACTTATATAAATTAAATTATGTCCCCATTTATAAAACGGTCAGGAAGGACTTTGAAAACTGGAAAAAGGGGAGGTTCTCAAGGTATGGGAGATTATCAGCCATAAAAATGAATGTTCTTCCCAGAGTCATGTATCTTTTTCGAGCTCTGCCGATTGAGATCCCTCTGGCAGGCCTAAACGCTTTACAGGCAGATCTGGTTTGTTTTCTAAGGGGGAATAGGAAGGCAAGAATTGCATCACAGCTACTGAAACAACATAAACAGATTTGGTGGTGGTACCTAATCTAGTGGAATATTACCAAGCCTCTAGATTGGCACAATCTCTTATTATGGGGAGTAACTTAAAGGAGATAATTTGGACTAGGATAGAAGCAGATATAGCGGGATGTGAAAGCCCCACAGATATTCTGTGGGATCCCACACTGAAAACAAACCCACTCAAATATAGATATCCAGTCACGTTGGAGACAATTCGCATGTGGCATAGGTTTTCCCAGAAAATTAAGTTATGCCCATCCCACTCTTTACTATCACCTTTGAAATTCTTGCTACCTCCAGAACTTAGACAGTTGGAAAATGGGAGAACAAAGGATTATATAGAGTAGCGGATTTCTTAGACAAAAATAAAATACTTACCTTTAATCAGATAAACAACAAAATCCAGCCATATAAACTACAATGGTTCCTTTATTTGCAAATAATGTCAGTAATCACAAAATACATAGCAAATAGGCCAGAACAACCTCTTACTAACCTAGAAAGGATCTGCAGGACACCAATTAGAGGGAAACATGTGATCTCGCAGCTATATTTATTGATCCAAGGAGCAAAATATACTTCCAAATCTCCTCTGATGGAGAGATGGGAAAGAGACATAGGGGAGACACTTGAGAAGAAGAAATGGGAAGAAATTCTCTGAGAGTCTAGTAAAGGAATACTAAGTGCAGATATGAGGGAGAATTGCATTAAGGTTTCTTTTCTGTGGTATCTTACACCTGAGAGGACAGCTCACTTCACCTCACAAATGCTGGGGACCTGTTACAGGGGATGTAAGGAGAGGGGGACGTACAGACATATGTTGTGGGATTGCCCAAAGGTAAGACTGTTATGGATAGCACTCTCGGAGCTCCTTAGCAACACACTAAATGAACACATCACTTTGACGATCTCCCAGGCACTATTGAATGATAGGGTGAGACCTTTTGGCTCTGCTGTTCATACATTTATTAAAACCCTTTGTACATGCCTAAGAATATGTATAGCCAGACATTGGAAGGAGGGGGTGCCTACATGGACCAAGGTCATAGACAAAATTAAAGATACATACACAATGTCAGAATTAGCAGCATGGTCACAAGGAACTACTGAGCAATTTCAAAAGGTGTGGTTCCACTGGATATTGAGAGAGGATAGATGAATAGGATTTGCTGGAGAGGAAGTTGACTAGGTGTTTTAGACAGGATAGCTGAGGAGGAGGGGCAGGGTCCATTAAACAGTCGATTTTTATGAACCTAGGCACAGATATCCTAAATAGTAACTTGCAGAATAAGAAGCCATTAAATACACCTGTTGTTAGATAACACTTATGGAAACACCTGGTGGGGGAGGGGGGAGGGTTATGGTTCATAATTACTGATGTTTAATAGTTTATATATATATAAGATGAAGGAGGGAACTGAAATCTGTATCTAGGTTAAGAGAGTCATGGAGAAAACTTCAATCTCTACTACTTAACATCCTTCAATCTCCTGAGTTGTAGTATTAACGAGGGAGGGAGATTCTCATCCTGGATATGTTATAGGTGAACAGGAAGTGGGCGATTTAATATGCCTATTTTAGAAAGAGGTTTCATGGTTGATAGAGATACAGAGATTTATTAATATTTGTCTCATCAACATGTTCATATAATTTGTGGTTCCCTCTTGTCAAATTTTTTTTATGTTTGCCTTTTTTGTATATCTTTTAATGATTTGAAATGTTGATAATGAAAACCAATAAAAATTATTTCAATTAAAATAAACCCTAAGCTAGTTACAATATAACTAATAGTTACATTGTAGCTAGCTTAGGGTTTATTTTTATTTTGCAGGCACGTTTGTATTTATTTTAACTAGGTAGAATAGTTATTAAATAGTTATTAACTATTTAATAACTACCTAGCTAAAATAAATACAAAAGTACCTGTAAAATAAAACCTAACCTAAGTTACACTAACACCTAACACTACACTATAATTAAATAAATTTACTAAATTAAATACAATTAAATAAATTAAGTTAGCTAAAGTACAAAAAAAACAAACACTAAATTACAGAAAATAATAAACAAATTACAGATATTTAAACTAATTACACCTAATCTAATAGCCCTATCAAAATAGAAAAAAAAGTCCCTCCAAAATAAAAAAAAACCTAGCCTAAACTAAACTACCAATAGCCCTTAAAAGAGCCTTTTGTGGGGCATTGCCCCAAAGTAATCAGCTCTTTTACCTGTAAAAAAATACAAACAACCCCCCCAACAGTAAAACCCACCACCCACACAAACAACCTCCCAAATAAAATATTATCTAAAAAAAACCTAAGCTCCCCATTGCCCTGAAAAGTGCATTTGGATGGGCATTGCCCTTAAAAGGGCAGTTAGCTCTTTTGCAGCCCCAAAGTCCCTAACCTAAAAATAAAACCCACCCAATACACCCTTAAAAAAACCTAACACTAACCCCCTGAAGATCGACTTACAGTTCTGAAGATCCGACATCCATCCTCACGGAAGCGGTAGAAGTCTTCATCCAACCGGGCCAAAGTCCTCAACGAAGCCGGGAGAAGTCTTCATCCAAGCCGGGCGAAGTAGTCCTCCATACGGGCAGAAGTCTTCATCCTGATGGCATCTTCTATCTTCATCCATCCGACGTGGAGCGGGTCCATCTTCAAGACATCCGACGCGGAACATCCTCTTCATTCGACAGACTAACGACGAATGAAGGTACCTTGGATGAAGACTTCTCCCGGCTTCGTTGAGGACTTCGGCCCGGTTGGATGAAGACTTCTGCCGTTTCCTTGAGGATGGATGTCGGATCTTTAGAACTGTAAGTCGATCTTCAGGGGGGTAGTGTTAGGTTTTTTTAAGGGTGTATTGGTGGGTTTTATTTTTAGGTTAGGGACTTTAGGCCTGCAAAAGTGCTAACTGCCCTTTTAAGGGCAATGCCCATCCAAATGCCCTTTTCAGGGCAATGGGGAGCTTAGGTTTTTTTAGATAGTATTTTATTTGGGGGGTTGTTTGTGTGGGTGGTGGGTTTTACTGTTGGGGGGTTGTTTGTATTTTTTTTTTACAGATAAAAGAGCTGATTACTTTGGGGCAATGCCCCACAAAAGGCCCTTTTAAGGGCTATTGGTAGTTTAGTTTAGGCTAGGGTTTTTTTTATTTTGGGGGGGGGCTTTTTTATTTTGATAGGGCTATTAGATTAGGTGTAATTAGTTTAAATATCTGTAATTTGTTTATTATTTTCTGTAATTTAGTGTTTTTTTTTTTTGGTACTTTAGCTAATTTAATTTATTTAATTGTATTTAATTTAGTAAATTTATTTAATTATAGTGTAGTGTTAGGTGTGTATAACTTAGGTTAGGTTTTATTTTACAGGTACTTTTGTATTTATTTTAGCTAGGTAGTTATTAAATAGTTAATAACTATTTAATAACTATTCTACCTAGTCAAAATAAATACAAACTTGCCTGTAAAATAAAAATAAACCCTAAGCTAGCTACAATGTAACTATTAGTTATATTGTAGCTATCTTAGGGTTTATTTTATAGGTAAGTATTTAGTTTTAAATAGGAATAATTTGGGTAATTATAGAAATTTTATTTAGATTTATTTAAATTATATTTAAGTTAGGGGGTGTTAGGGTTCGGTTAGGTTTAGGGGTTAATACATTTAGTATAGTGGCGGCGATGTTGGGGGCGGCAGATTAGGGGTTAATAAATGTAGGTAGGTGGCGGCGATGTTAGGGATGGCAGATTAGGGGTTAATAATATTTAACTTATGTTTGCGAGGTGGGAGTGCTGCAGTTTAGGGGTTAGCATGTTATAGTGTTGGGGCGGCAGTTTAGGGGTTAATAAGTGTAGGTAGGTTGCGGCGACATTGGGGGCGGCAGATTAGGGGTTAATAAATATAATGTAGGTGGCGGCGATGTTGGGGCAGCAGATTAGAGGTTCATACATTTAATATAGGTGACGGCGGTGTCCGGAGCGGCAGATTAGGGGTTATAAATTTTATTTTACTGTTTGCGATGCGGGAGGGCCTCGGTTTAGGGGTTAATAGGTAGTTTATAGGTGTTAGTGTACTTTTTAGCACTTTAGTTATGAGTTTTATGCTACGGCGTTGTACCATAAAACTCTTAACTACTGACTTTAGAATGTGTTAGGAATCTTGGAGGTAGAGGGTGTACCGCTCACTTTTTGGCCTCCCAGGACAGACTTGTAATACCAGTGCTATGGAAGTCCCATAGAAAAAAGACTTTACGAAGTTTACATAAGTCGTTTTGCGGTAAGTTAAAAGAAGTGTGGGGTGCCCCTAAACCTGCAAGACTCGTAATAGCAGCGGGCATAAAAAACAGCGTTAGGACCTGTTAACGCTGCTTTTTCACCTTAACGCACAACTCGTAATCTAGCCGCAAGTTAATTAATCTGCCTATCTAGTAAAATGTTCCAAATGGTACTTTAACTATGTGTTTGACCTTTTTCATGGGGTTTTGTAGTCTCGTGTGATAAAATGACATGAACTAGTGAATTAGAGCATTTCATTTTATAACTATAATGGCCTTCTAAAGGCTGCAATTATTTCATTAGCATCAACTATGTAAACATGTCCATTATGTGTGCTATCTGGCACCCACTGTATGGTATGTTTTAATTCTGCTGTAAACTAAAAAAGGTTAAATGTTTTTCTTTTTTGGAGACTGATAATGATAAATGCTACATGGGTGAAGCACTCAATGATATAACAGAAGATTTCAGATACTTAAAGGGATGTAAACACTAAACATTTTAATCATACGTATGAAAGAGCCCTATTTAAATAGGTTAAATATATTCCCAGACTTGCAAAAACATACATTTAGGATTGTATTCCATTCACATACAGATGCCTATTCTCGAATGTTAGGACAAACAGCACTTTCATAGGGATGGATTATAAATACTTTGGAAATGTGTGCTTTTCTATCATGGATAACCGTGAGACCAAGAATATCTGACACAATAATTGGTGAGAGAATCACAATATGGTGAAACAGAGAAGGGATTAAATCCCTACCCTAGAATGCTCTTCATACCTCATATTGTTTAGCTTACATGTGATTATGTGCACCGACTGAGGTTTGTATTATGTACCTGTCTCTGAGGGTTTTAATCTCTATATTTCCTTCTATTTGACTGATTTGGATTGCGTAGGTTGCAGTTTCTCGCATTCAGAAGCTGTCTCAAAAGCAAGTCCCCTGTCTGATTACATTTTTTTGTTAGTCTTGCTACATATGCCGTTACTACCCCTCTAAGTACTGCTTTAGCAGTTTCCCAGAATAGTGATACGCCTTCTAGGTGTTGTATGTTCAGGTTTTTATATGTAAGCCATTCCACGTGCCTAGCTGTGCTTATTATTTGCCATAGGTAACCATTGTGTCCCGGGTTGCTGTATGATTTATGTTCATTCCTGTTTTGTTGTTTTTGTGCCACTGGGCTGACCAGCTGCAATCTACTAGGCAGGAGGATCATAAGGAAAAGGGCTGTCTGCTTAGCAGTATCTTTTACAATCCATATGCCCCAAAATGCCTCAGTTTAAAAGTTTGATCCCAGCAATCAATGTTTGTGCCACATACTGTATATGCTGAAAAAAGATCCTAGATGCATGTCCTCTAGCACCCATTACCTTATGCTAATGCTTGTTGCTGTGTCCTGGTCCTTGTGCTGTGTGTCACATAACTTGACACAAACACTGCACTCTCTATATGGAGGAGGTAAGCTGGGGATAAAAAAGACAGTTGTAAAGGAACATTATGGTGTGGCAGTGGTGTCAGCTACCCAGAGCAGAGGAGAAAGGGAAGACACCTGGGGAGGACACTTAGAAACACTTTTGGTGTCCTTTCAGTATGGAGCCATATATGACTTTAGATTTCAAGCTATTTAATTATCACCACTTTCAAATAATTTAGCTTATGTAGCCGTCCCTTTAAAGCTAATTTAGGAGTATGTGCATAGCAACCAATTACCAGCCCTGTCCTGCACTAGAACATCTGTCTGTCATAAAAATAAAAAAAATGGAAACAGAAAATGACTTCAATATCGTAACCTTCATGTTATATGTAAAATAAATTGATGTAAAGTATGCCCTGCGATGAGTGGCAAAATATAGCTTAAATAAATGCATGTGAAACATACATAGGAAACATTTCTAAAGATAGCAACATTATAAAAATGTATTTTATTGACATATGTTATTGTTAACATTACTAAAATATTACTAAAAGATACCTGCAAATATTCATAATTAAAGGGACAGTCTAGTCAAAATTAAACTTTCATGATTCAGATAGGGCATGTACTTTTAAAAAACTTTCCAATTTACTTCTATTATCTAATTTGCTCAATTCTTTAGATATCCTTTGTTGAAGAAATAGCAATGCACATGTGTGAGCCAATCACACAAGGCCTCTATGTGCAGCAACCAATCAGCAGCTACGTAGCATATTTAGATATGCTTTTCAGCAAGTGATATCAAGAGAATGAAGCAAATGAGATAATAGAAGTAAATTAGAAAGTTGTTTAAAATGACACGCTCTTTCTAAATCGCGAAAGAAAAAATTTGGGGTTCATGTCCCTTTAAATGTGTATTTATAATTTTATAGCAAGCATACAAAAACAAATGTAACACAACCTGCTTATAGTCACAAATAATACCAGTGGAAACTATAAATTAACTCTTGAGTGTTTTTGAAAATAAACTTGAAAAAGATTTATTATAATCAATAGTTACATTAAAATACATATTAAATAATGAATTAATGGTGACAGAATGTCATACTTTAGTCATTCAACTAGAATTATACATTACTATGATTACACGTGGTGAAATATAGTAGTTTCAAGCCCTCTCATAGCTAATAACTCAAGTATTAGGGATATTCTTACATAAGTGCGCATTGCTAATTCAGCAAGTTAGTTAGACTTTAAAGGGACACTAAACCCCAAATTTTTCTTTCATGATTCATGTAGAGAATACAATTTTAAACAACATTCGAATTTACTTCTATAATCTAATTTGCTTAATTTTTTAGATATCCTTTGTTGAAGAAATAGCAATGCACATGGGTGAGCCAATCACACGAGGCATATATGTGCAGTCACCAATCAGAAGCTACTGAGCCTATCTAGATATGCCTTTCAGCAAAGAATATCAAGGGAATGAAGCAAATTAGATAATAGAAGTAAATTAGAAAGTTGTTTAAAATTGCATGCTCTTTCTAAATCATGAAAGAAATAAAATTGGGTTTCATGTCCCTTTAACCACCTTTAGTCATTTTAGAATATCCTCAACACCAGTCAGACCTTAGTTGTCTTGACAATTAGAATTTGGTATCGTTCTTGTTATGAAAATATTTAATGGGAAATGGTAATCACTTTTACAATACAGATGAGAGTGTAACAGTTATTAGGGCCGCACCACATAAAAGCAAAGACGCAATGAATTGTCCCCCATTGCAGCAACGCCGATCATTCCTTTCTTCTACTGAAAGCAAAGCCACTGAAGAGACATCATGGCTGTCAATCTCATCATTCAAGTTAGCATTAGCTTCCACTGTCCATCTTAAGACATTAACCTTCATTTCCATGTCACTGATCATCATATCCACTTTTAAAATTTCTTCTTCTAGTTCCTTGGGTTCCAAATTTCCTTTGTTGGTTGGTGAATCATAATTGATATTCTGCACATTTAATGCCCTAGAGGCTATTGCAGAAGTGTTGCCTGTAGGTTAAAAAAAGTGAATAGTAGGTCAGTATAAATGAAAAAAATGTTGTTAGTCTTTTACACTAGTAAACATTTTCCTTCATTGTACCCACTCTAGTGTCATTTACAGTGCAGCCAAATGAATTCATAGTAGATATTAGCTAAATGAGATATTAAATTATGTGATATCCAATGCCACTCAGCCATACCCTGACAGGTCAATGTAAACAAGTGCTGAGTGTCTGTTTGGGTGTCTGTGTCTGAGTGTGTTTGTGTGTTTCTTTGCGTGTCTGCTAGAGTGTCTATATGGGAATTATTATGTGTGAGTGTGTGTTTCAGTGTATGAGTGTGTCTGTGTGTTTCTGTGTTTGTGTGTTACTACCTTTACAACATTTCCAAGTTTGACTACACTTAAGAATAAAGTGCATATACGTTTTAGTCACTTTAGTACACATGTCGGGGGGGGGGGGGGGTGCTGATCAATGTTTAAGTCAGGGCCCCCCCCCCAAAAAAAATAAGCTTTTAAAAGGCTTTACACTGGATATTTAGATTAGTATCTGTGCATATTATTCTTTATAGTAGTGTCTATTACATGCAGTTATATGAAAATCAGTGTATACTGACCCTTAAGGTATGTACATTTTTTTTTAGACATACTGCTATTGCACACATAATAGACTACAATATAGTGTAAATATAACTTTTATATACACTAAAAAAAATGTGATTTGCTTTATTGCGGTTGTCTCCGAGGTATGCTTGTACTCTAAGTTAATAAATATGTTTTATCGATAGCTATATACATATAGCAGTAGCATTATTCTGTGTAGAAATGTTTATGATGAAACACACTTTTTCTAAGCTATGTGTAATCAAATTGAATACTTTATCACTCTGGAACAGTTTAACATTGAATGCAAACTACTCTATTTTAATTTCTGCCTATAGGGCTGTTAAAACCTGAAACGATTCCTAATAGATGAGAATATACCTTCTATAGATAGATAATTGTCACTTATGTTATATTAGTTTATCAATTTTTACTCTTCGTCATATTTTAATATTCTGATCTTGCTAGTAATAAAATGATTACCATCAGTACACTTCAATATATAGAGAGATGACACTCATGTACCATAAATAATGTTTTTAGTAATAATTCATTTTTTTTCTGCATTAGTTTACACAAGAAATTAAGTCCAATGGGATTTCCAATCATACCTGCATCCCGTTTAGAGGTAAATTGAGAAAAAAATTATAATTGTTGTACTATTTTTTTTTTAACATTTATTTTATTAAATATTTCAACACTTTTCAACTTAACAGGACAAAAGAACATACATATATATTTTCTTCCCTGTTGTCATATTAATCTTTTTTTTTTTAAATAATATTAAATTTGACTTAAACTGTGAATTATGTTAATGTGTAGTATAAATACTTATCAATTAGTTTAAAAGTGTTATATTTTTTTTATTTATTTACTTTTCTTTTAGAATTTTATTTTCTTACAATTACACCGGCCTAAGTCTTTCCTGAATGACTTAGGCAAATTTGTAAAGCGGATAATGATTCCTTTCAAGACAGGAACATATAAGCTCTAGGTCACTGTAAAGGTTAAATGAGATTAGATTGAAATAGCTTGAATTGGCAGCTCTCCATAAAACGAACAACCTACCATTTCTAATGTATACAAATAAAATTATAGGGAATTTAAAAACAGAGCTATCTCGAGAGAAACTATACAGAGACATTGAAGTCAAATTCAAACTTTCATGAAAAAGCAATAACAAAAAAATCAAATTTACTTCTAATGTTACATTTACTTATTTCTTATGGAATCCTTTGTTGAAACTAGTTACTTTTAATAATAACATACTGAGGTAGGCTTAGGAGTGTGCATGTGACTTGAGAACCATATATATAACATTGTTACAAAGATTGGACTAGATTCACAAACTGCCTTTGTGAAGATGAGCTCATGTGTTAAATTCATTGACCATCACTATCTATATTTTCCAGCGTTTCATTAATGACCTTCTTGCAATTAACATGTATAATTTGAACAATAAACTATAGCAACGCTGAAAAGCAGCTATTTCAACTGCAACAATTGGAAACATAAAACAGGTTCAGTAAATGTGTGTAACTGTTAAATATGAGTATATCTGTTATTATTGTAAAGTAGTCTCACTGGGTAGAACAAAAGTATCTTATCAATACCACAGACACGAATAAGGGTCTCACTATGGGTTTTCCCGAATGTTCTTTCGGCGTGGTCTGGATTTTTCACCTAAACCCCAGCTCAGCATGCAGAACATAGGAAGGTTCGATTCAAAACTAACAAGGTTGTTTAATTTTTAATTTTATTTCTCTTGAACTTTTTCCAATTTTATTCCGTGCATATGTTATAGTGGACTGTATTATAGAAAGTGTTTTTTTTTTAATTGGTTTAAAAAGATAAATAACTCCACGGGAGTAAACACATTGGCAAGATTACAAGTTGCACGGTATGGGCTTTCCGCGCGTGATATGGTCTTTTTTGCAATCAATTTCCATTGCGCTGATATTACAAGTCTTGAAAATATCACCTTTTATGCAACAATCCTTTCCGCACTCAAAGAGCTGTAGTTAACAGTTTTGGCCAACATAAAAGTTACACAAAACATTTCAAAAATACATTACAAAGTACAGTTACACTCATATTAACACTGTCTAATAAAAATGATTTTATAAAAATATTGCACACAAAAGTTATAAGGGCTAAAAGATAGGAGATCTCGGGTGTTAGAAAAAATGCTGACGCAGGGATTTTACATTGACATACCTAGGGAAACATGGATTTATATATATAGGGATATGTTTATCTATGGAGATAATGAAACATTTCACATTATAATCTTATGCACATTAAACAATATCTCAGAGGGATTTTCAAAGAGATATTTGCATATATTTATTAATAAATAGAACATATTCCCTTATGAAAACATTCTCGCAATATGAAATATTTGCATTTTCATGTACACTTTTCAAGGAGAAAACGTCATGGGCTTTGCGCAACAGATGAGCATTTTAGTGTTTTTTTTCTATTTGTCTTCTCCTTTGACTTTTATGGGGGAATACGTGAGAGTGCACACAATTTGGCTGTTTGGATTACGCATCTTAATGCACGCGCAAAATAAGTTATTTTGCAACTTGTAATACCTGTGCAACACCAAATTCGAAAAAGCCATAACGCGAGCAGTGTTTTCACAACTGATTTGCAACGCGACTTGTAATCTTGCCCAATGTTATCTATTTGGCACACATAAACTAGCATTGTCTAGCTGTGAAAAACTGTCAAAATTCACTGATCTAAGAGGTGGCCTTCAAGGACTTAGAAATTAACATATGAGTATATCTTGGTTTAGTTTTTACCAAGAATACCAAGACTCAAGTTCACATAGACTGCAATGTAAAAGCACTTTTCAGAGCAGTTTTTTTTCTAACACCGCACTCCTGCCAAAATAATGCCTAGCGCAGTAATTTTATTAAAAAATAAAGATGCGGCTATCTTTATTTTTTAATAAAATACACTACTCTGCATTTTGGGGGCTCGCAGTAGAAATAGCCAGTTACTTGTAATGGCTGATTATCACTCATATGATAATTTAGCACTCCAGTTATAATCTAGCCCTATGTGTTTAATCCCTTAACTAGCACCTAGATTACGAGTTTTGTCTGTAAAAACTTGCAGGGCTAACGCTCCTTTTTTTCCAGCGCTTACTTTAAACAACGCTGGTATTACAAGTTTTCTGAATGGCTGCGTTAGCCTCAGAAAAGTGAGCGTTGAGCATAATTTAGCTCCACTTCTACCTGTAATACCAGCGTAGCTTACGGTAGCGGTAAGATGGCAAAACGTGCTTGTGCACGATTTCCCCATAGGATACAATGGGGCTGAGCTGGCTGAAAAAAAACCTAACACCTGCAAAAAAGCAGCGTTCAGCTCCTAACGCAGCCCCATTGTTTCCTATGGGGAAACACTTTCTAAGTCTACACCTAACACCCTAACATAAACCCTAAATCTAAGCACCTCTAATCTTACACTTATTAGCCTCTAATCTGCCGCCCCCAACATCGTCGCCACCTGCATTATACTATTAACCCCTAATCTGCTACTCCGGACACCGCCGCCACCTACGTTATACCTATGAACCCCTAATCTGCTGCCCCTAACATCGCCGACACCTATATTATATTTATTAACCCCTAATCTTCCGCCGCCACCTACCTACACTTATTAAACCCTAATCTGCCGACCAGACATCGCCACCACTATAATAAATGTATTAACAACTAAACCGCCGCACTCCCGCCTCGCAAACACTATAATAAATTGTATTAACCCCTAATCTGCCGTCTCTAACATTGCCGCCACCTACCTACAATTATTAACCCCTAATCTGCCGCCCCAACGTCGCTGCTACTATAATAAAGTTATTAACCCCTAAACCTAAGTCTAACCCTAACCCTAACACCCCCCTAAATTAAATATAATTTAAAGAAATCTAAATAAAATTACTATAATTAAATAAATTATTCCTATTTAAAACTAAATAATTACCTATAAAATAAACCATAAGATAGCTACAATATAACTAATAGTGTAGCTATTTTAGTATTTATATTTATTTTACAGGCAACTTTGTATTTATTTTAACTAGGTAGAATAGCTATTAAATAGTTAATAACTATTTAATAGCTACCTAGTTAAAATAATTACAAATACACCTAACACTGCACTATCAATAAATTAATTAAATAAATAAATTAACTACAATTATCTAAACTAAAATACAATTAAATAAACTAAACTATAGTACAAAAACAAACACTAAATTAAAAAAATTAAAAAATATTACAAGAATTTTAATCTAATTACACCTAATCTAAGCCCCCTAATAAAATAAAAAAGCCCCCAAAATAATAAAATTCCCTACCCTATACTAAATTACAAAAGTAATTAGCTCTTTTGGCAGCCCTTAAAAGTGCTTTTTGTGGGGCATTGCCTCAAAGTAATCAGTAATCAGATTTTTCCTACCTTAATTCCGATTGGCTGATAGAATCCTATCAGCCAATCAGAATTTGAGGGACGCCATCTTGGATGACGTCATTTACAGGAACCTTCATTCATCGCTAGTCCATCGGCTGAGGAGGATGTTCCGCATCGGAGGTCTTGAAGTTGGAGCCTCGGATGGATGAAGACTTCTGCCGGATGGAGGATCTCTTCTGCCCCGCTTGGATGAAGACTTCTGCCGGATGGAGGACCTCTTTTGCCCCGCTTGGATGAAGACTTCTGTCGGATGGAGGACCACATTGCCCGGATTGGATGAAGAATTCGGCCCGGCTGAGTGAACACGGCTCAAGGTAGGGTGATCTTCAGGGGGCTGATTACTTTGGGGCAATGCCCCGCAAAAAGCCTTTTAAGGGCTGGTAAAAGAGCTGATTACTTTTGTAACTTAGTATAGGGTAGGGAATTTTATTATTTTGGGGGACTTTTTTATTTTATTAGGGGGCTTAGATTAGGTGTAATTAGATTAAAATTCTTGTAATATTTTTTTTTTTTTGTAATTTAGTGTTGTTGTTTTTTTGTACTATAGTTTAGTTTATATAATTGTAGTTAATTTATTTAATTAATTTATTGATAGTGTAGTGTTAGGTGTATTTGTAACTTAGGTTAGGATTTATTTTACAGGTAATTTTGTAATTATTTTAACTAGGTAGCTATTAAATAGTTATTAACTATTTAATAGCTATTCTAAATCGTTAAAATAAATACAAAGTTGCCTGTAAAATAAATATAAATCCTAAAATAGCTACAATGTAACTATTAGTTATATTGTAGCTATATTAGGGTTTATTTTATAGGTAAGTATTTAGTTTTAAATCGGATTAATTTATTTAATTATAGTTATTTTATTTCATTTTATTTAAATTATATTTAAGTTAGGGGGGGTGTTAGGGTTAGACTTAGGTTTAGGGTTTAATAACTGTATTATAGTAGCGGCGACGTTGGGGGCGGGAGATTAAGGGTTAGTAATTGTAGGTAGGTGGCGGTGACATTGGGGGGGCAGATTAGGGGTTAATAAAATGTATTACAGTGTTTGCGAGGCGGGATTGCGGCGGTTTAGGTGTTAATACATTTATTATAGTGGCGGCGATGTCCGGTCGCAGATTAGGGGTTAATAAGTGTAGGTAGGTGGCGGCGACGTTGGGGGGGCAGATTAGGGGTTAATAAATATAATGTAGGTGTCAGCGATGTTAGGGGCAGCAGATTAGGGGTTCATAGGTATAATGTAGGTGGCGGCGATGTCCGGTTGGCAGATTAGGGGTTAAATAATTTTATTTTAGTGTTTGCGATGTGGGGGGCCTCGGTTTAGGGGTTCATAGGTAGTTTATGGGTGTTAGTGTACTTTGTAGCACTGTAGTTAAGAGCTTTATGTTCGGCCATAAAACTCTTAACTACTGACTTTTTTATGCGGTAGGAGTCTTGGAGGTAGAGGCTGTACCGCTCATTTTCTCCAAGACTTGTAATACCAGCGTTAGCCAAATCCCATTAAAAAGATAGGATACGCAATTGACGTAAGGGGATTTGCGGTAGCCAAAAGTCGCGGAAGAAAAATGAGCGGTACACCTGTACCTGCCATACTCGTAATACCAGCGGGCATTAAAAAGCAGCGTTAGGACCCCTTAACGCTGCTTTTTAAAGCTAACGCAGAACTCGTAATCTAGACGTAGGATTGCCACCTTTTCTGGGGAAAAATACCAGCCAAGTTAATTAGCAAACATTTGCATACATAATTATATAGCATAAATCAGGAACCAAAGCTGCTAGGACTGAGTTTAAGTGAACATTTATTTATTATTAGATTCTAACACACTTATAAAAAGTTTGACCATGATAGTATCTTTTTTATATAATCAAGGGTCAAGTCCAGCGGGAACTATTTTTGCAGGTGGAACCAAGTTCCCTCTGGACAGAGAACAGAAACGTTTCAGTTAACACTGCTGCTGCTGGTGGGAGGAGCTGGAGTACAGTCTGGTTAGAGGGATAGTGAGATCCTCTAGTCACAGGTCAAAATTATTTGTCTACAAAGAATCCCTATATACTTTAATGATGTATTTTATAGAAAAATCATTAGATAAACTTTGTAATGGATTATTTTTCACCCTATAGTTATATGCAAGCAACTGCAGGGAATGCCAGCAGCTTGTTTGTATAGAACAATTTAGTTAAGATTAAGAAAAATATTACACATCCATCAGTACTACAAGTTCCTTTACAGCATACTAGAAAGGTAACTTTTACGCTGAGAGCTGTGCATCTCACTAAGGGGTGTTTCCCACATTTCTGTGGGCTTGGACATAAAAAAATCTACCAACAAGGAGAGAAATCATGTGTAAATATTTGTGAGCTTTCTTGGGCATTATATTGTAAAATATTTGTATTTTCTTTATATTTGTTGAAATTACACATATAATACAATATAGAACACAATATATTAAGGAGTACAAAGTGAAACGCATATTAAAAGAATAGAGCAAAAGATGTATTGAAAGTAAAAAGTATAAATTATCATTTCAAAATACAAAGTAAAAATGATGTTGAAAGTACAAATTAAAAAGTGAAAATGATATTGAAAATAAAAAGTAAAAATGATATTGAAAGGGCAAAGTAAAAAGTAAAAATGATATTGAAAGGGCAAATTAATAAGTACAAATGATATTGAAAGGGCAATGTAAAAATATTGAAAGTAAAAAGTAAAAATGATATTGAAAGTACAAATTAAAAACCATATTGAAAGCAGAAACTAGAGTGCAAATAAATAAATAAATAGCAGTCTGTGTTTTTTCAGTGTAAAATGGGTCTTATTGCCCCAGTAATTAAGATGGACAGGGATATTTCTTTGGCTTGACTGACATTCTCTCCTAATTGGTGTTGTATTCTCTAAGTATCTTACTCCTGCAACTCTCACTGTTTAAATTCAATTATTTGTCTAAAAAATGCATAATAAACTTATTACACAGATAGAAAAAGGAATGTATAGTCGACTTGCCATCCTTCAGCAGAAGAAAATTAGCATGATCAGGATGCTTCAATTGGAGAGATATCCTCCTTATTTTACAATAGTTAAACTTGCTCTCTATCATGAATTGATGTTTTATTGCTAGTCAAATATCTATTGAACACTAACACTGCTCAAGTTAAAGTTCTTTTATTCTTGCACTGATTACAAAATGAAAGTAAAATATTATTTCTCGAGCAAAAAAGATCATCTGGAGGTCTCATAGCATTACTACACCAAATCCTTGTTCCTGTAGACCTCTATGGGGTGCTATACAAAACCCTGTTCTGGCTTTCCCTTGAACACTAACCCGATAGCCAAAGTGTGATAAAGCCGAAGGTACTTTAAGATATCATTCTTCACTTAATAGAAAATGTTTTTTTTATTAAAAAAAAAAATATATGGGGGCATGTCCGTGCAGCGTTCTGGAAAGGACGCACATTCTGAGAGCTCTGGCAGAATGCACAATAATCTGCCGATTGTTGCATCTCAACAGCAAAATCATACTAAGGCACCACATTTTTAGCAATTGTGGCACCATCACAATTCTCCTTAGCTGTTTATATGATTCTGGGGTCTTTGATCGGATCATTAAGGCCTAAGGCGGTGGTCTACCAGTAGGCACCCACCCCTGGGAAGAACTGGGTTATCAGTGCAGTCAGTAAAGCCTGACATACTGAAATTCTTCATCTTTACAACTTCAACTGGACAATAGGCTAATTTTCCAACTATCTTTAATTAGCAATAATCCGACTTCTACACCAGGAAAAGGTGAAACTTCATATACAAGACTACACCAACTGACAAAGCTTGCAATGGCAGATATGATAGAGGAAGGTAACCTGAAGCGATAAGAGGATTTCTTTGCAAAAATTCAAAGCTTCATGTCAAAGCTAATAGAAAAAGCACCGTATGACTACCTGATACAGCGCTTATGCATAGAGGCTCTGTGACACCTGATTGTCTAAACTTACCTCAGGATTCATGCGACCTTGTACATTTGCGGCCGGCCCTGGGCACACCGGTATCTGCACACTGCATGGAATTACTACTAAGACCTCAATCAATCCTCACAAAACAAGCTGTTACCGGCTCTTCAGGATACAAGGCACATACTGTAACAACCCACCCCATCAAAACAGAACTGCCCTCGTGAGTCTGAACTCCTTGGGGCATCCAAGGTACACAATAAAGAATGTGACAGGGATGACGGAGAGGTCCATAACAGCACTACCTCTTAACGATACATCTACTGGACCTACTTGGTTCTATACTGCCGCGGAGCAGAAACCTACAACATACCTTAACCAACAGGAATCTCCCCATATACACCATCAACAATCTCTTTTAAAAATGTATGAAAGAAACTGTCTCTGCAACCAAAGAGGAGGCCATACCCTTAAGACCAGAGAGGGATAGATAAAAGAGGACATACCAAGCGTGTTGTAGTCTTTTATAGAGTTTTGTTTCTACTATTTCATGTCGGCAATTGTTTTCTAAATAAGGTTCATATATCATGACTTTCCTTACAGACTTTCAAGTAAGAGGATTGCTTCATACTGAAGCAATTAAGTATACTTTGGTGTTATACCATTATTTAATGTTACTTTATAGTTAAATGTTTATTTGAAATGTAAATATTCTTGCAGTGCCAAGAAACCTTTGATACCCCCATATCACACTAATTTTTCAGAGGGAGGAAGCATAGTACTATAATATCACCTGCTTTTTAGCTTATCATTATTTCTCAATATGGAAAATTATTGTCATGCGTGGATTCCTGCCTTGTGGCTGGCGGCCGAGGCTGCAAACAGGATAGTATAATCAAGCACCACCCATAAAGCAATAATTGTTATTAAATAGTATATTAGATGCTGTCTATAAAACACTGATCTCATAAAATTCTCTAAGAAGATGTTAACACATTTATGTAACCACCAGCGGGCTCCCGTAACGTAACAAATTGTTTATCTTACCTTATAATATCCCCTTATATAACAACGTACATCTCTCTGGAGGTCCAAGAGTGACCTAACTGATTACATTAGGGGTAAAAAATGGACTGTCTCATTTTCTTTTAGTTGATGTTACCACAGGTTTACTATGTAGTTTCTTTGTGTCATGTTGACTCTTATGCCTGTACACAATATCTTATATGTAAGTCCAAAATAAAATAAAAATATAAATATCTTTCTATCTATAAGTGTTAATGTGTTTGTATGCATATGTGTGTATATATGTATAGTATATATGTGTGCATACACACATGTACATACAAATATATACTCATAAATACATCTTTGAGCCCTTCCCAGTCGAACACCTTGTCATATAGCATATCCCTTTAAAACACTTTTTATACATTTATTTCAATAATAAACATATAATTTACATTTAGGGGCTGATTTATCAAATGTCTGTCCGACATGATCCGCTCTGGTGAACTGCTTGATCAATGCTGCCCCCTGCAGATTCGTGGCCGCTAGCAGGGGGTGTCAATAAACCCGATCGTATGCGATCGGGCGGATTGATGTCCGCCTCCTCAGAGGCGGCAGACCAGTTAAGAAGCAGCAGTCTTAAGACCGCTGCTTCATAACTGCTGTTTCCGGCGAGCCTGAAGGCTCGCACGGAAACAGGGGCATCAGGGGCCATTCGGCCTTTGATAAATTGACCCCTTAATATGTACATAAATGAGTATAATACTTTATTTTAATATGTTTTGCAGTGTTTTATTATACTTTTATTTTATTCCTAACACTTTACTTCAGGTCTCTAGCTGGGTGCAACATATAAATAGCAACTTGTAATTTGAGCGATGTTTAGCCCTAAACATTTTCTGGTAATTCTGTTTAACCAAGGACTTGCAATACCAGATGGTTTGCTATACTGAGCACGGCCTGTGATATTGATAGTGCAACCTGCGCTATTAATAGTGCTCCACTTGTAATCTGGACCAATAACGACACTCTTAGGTCCTCTTTGGGAGTCAGTCAGTACTACATAGGATGCATTGGGAAAGTGTCACTCAGGATTGGATATGGATATCGATGTTTGAGGCAGATGGGGAAGCACCTTAAAGGGACTTTCCAGTTTTTTTTAAATTAAATATTTTATGTAAATGTTTCTTTAAAGCATTCAACTTTGTTATATATTTTATTTAAATATATTATTTCTTTGTTTAGATATATCATTTTTAAATTAACTTTTTTTCCTTTACCCTTTTTTTTTATTACCTTAGCCAATGCACTGGATCGTATTGATATACCACCATGAATGCGCCTTGTGAACTTGTGTTAGTAGCACGCATTGACTGGGCATGCGCAGTCCATTTCCAACTTCACACTAACCCCCTCATCTCAGTTAATTTGACCACTCGCTGCTTGATATTGTGGACAGCAAGCGGCTTCATTTCAAGAGGTTTTTTCTCAAAGTGCCAAAACAAGGATTGTTTCTAATCCTATACTATAAAAGTCCAAGTGTGTTTGTCCGAAGCTGTCATGCGCAGTAGAGACAGCACGATGACAAACACACCTGGCCTTACAGTCCCTACTTGATCTGCGGTGCGAGCAGAAGTGGGCGTGGCCGATCGTGAAGGGGGCGTGGTCGAGCATGAAGGTTCGTGAAGGGGGCGGGGCAGGGCCGGATGGGCCATGAAGGGGGCGGGGCCGGGCAGGCCCGTGAAAGGCCATGCAGATTGAGAGCTCAAAACAGCTCAAAAGAGGGGAGAGAGGGGGTAGGGAAAACATAAGAAAGGTGAGAGAGAGAGATCAAGAGGGGAGAGAGAGATCAAGAGGGGAGATAAAGAGAGCACAAGAGAGGGAGAGAGACAGCAAAAGAGAGGGGGAGGGAGAGCAAAAGAAAGGGGAGAGAGAGATCAAAAGAGGGGAGAAAGGGAGAGAGGGAGAGAGGGGAAAGAGAGAGAGAGGGGGGAGAGAGAGAGGGGGAGAAAGAGAGAGAGGGGGAGAAAGAGAGAGGGGGGAGAGAGGGGGAGGATAGAGAGAGAGGGGGGGGATAGGGGGATAGAGAGAGGGGAGAGAGAGAGGGGAGAGAGAGAGAGGGGAGAAAGAGAGATAGAGGGGGGGGGAGAGAGAGAGAGAGAGGGAGGAGAGGGAGAGAGACAGAGAGAGAGAGAGAGAGAAGGGGGAGAGAGAGAGAGATAGAGGGGAGAGAGAGAGGGGGGGAGAGAGAGGGGAGAGGGAGAGAGAGGGAGAGAGAGAGGGAACAAAAGCACAAAAGAGAGGGGGAGAGAGAGCTCAAAAGAGAGGGGGAGAGAGAGAGCTCAAAAGAGAGGGGGAGAGAAAGCGCAAAAGAGAGGGGGAGGGAGAGAGCGCAAGGGGTGGGACCGCTGTACCCTGCAAAAAATGGCCCGTGTGAACGGGCTTTAGGACTAGTAATATATATTTTATTACAAGGACAGAGACTCATATTTTGCATTACTTTTCCTTTTACTGCTCAAATAGCATTTTTAAAGTTAAAACAGTTAAACAGAAAACCAGAAACGTTTAAACATAACCAATAACATGTATATAATATATAGTCAGTTAGTAAATGTACAATCAGATCATAACAGAGTGCATAAGATACATAGAAAACCAGTATTAGTCCTCTTTTCTTTTTGCTGCTCTATGAGATAAGTATATTCATTTTTTTACTATAACAATAAAGATTGTTTGAATTTTATATTCTTATTTTATTTATTTGTTTTTTTAGTATTTTGACATTTATTTTCTTGTCCTTTATTCCGTTTATTTGTTCTGCCTTTTTAGTTTTATCTTTGGTTCTGTTTTTTCAAATTTAGTGGGATTTTATTTTTATTTCGATGTTTCATAATTTTTTATGTCCCTTTCAATTCCGGTTTGTCTCCGGTTGCTCTTTTATATATTTTACCTGTGCTATTTACTTCCACATCTCCTTCTATTTTTCCTGGCTTGCTTGCCGTTCGCCATCTTTTTTCTCCTTCCCTTCCGTTTGTGGCTCCTCGCTCTTTCTGTTTCCATCACGGGACTCATTTTCCCGCCTCCTTCTTCTATTTCCCGCCCTCAACAAATGACTGTGTTAGCTGTTTGTCATTTCTGCTGAGAGATCATTATTAGAAATTTTGTTGCAAAAAATTTCTTTGATGTTTTTCTTTTAGAAACATTTTGGTTTATTCATTTGCCTGTTAACAGTTATTGCTTACTCAGGTTTATAAAACAATATTAGTCTTAATCGTTTATTCTATTTTCTTATTTCACATATTATTATTTTAAATACTCATTATATTATTACACAATATTTTACCATTTAGTTTTAAAAATTTACATTTAATTAATTTATTTTACAATGTCTCAGGAAAATTTACCTCAAATACCTGAGAGCTCGCTACAGTCTATGTTACAGACTATTAATCAATTTCAAGAACAAATGTCCCATATTCAATCTGCTATCATTTCTGCTCAAGATCCTCAAATTAACCCTCAGATTAATCCTCAGACTAACCCTTTACCTAAAAAAGCTGCTTGTAAAACCAAGCATTTAAAAGAACAGCATGCAAAAAGTTTACCAGATAAAAAGAAAAGAAAAGCTGGTTCACGTCTGTCTTTATCAGACAAAATATCTACAGTTTCAAAAAAGAAAGAACTTTATATTCAATCTTTTTCTGATTCAGATTCAGAAGAAGTTTTATCTAAAAATAAAAAATTTACAAGTAGAGTACACGCAGACTTAATTTCTGCAAGAGAGTCTTCAGACTCAAAGGTTGATGATGATAATTTTAATAATTATTCTGATATTGAAAATTCAGATGATCAATTACTTTGTTTATCTGATCAATCATCATCTTCTGATGGCATACCCAAAAAAGAAAAAGAGAAAGGCATCTGTTTCTTCAAAACCTAAATTATTTGATAATAAAGGGGAATTATATTTAGATCCTAATCATATTCTTCATCCCTATTCATCCCAGTGGCAACCATCTAAACAGGTAGCTAAATGTTTAGATTTTTATATTAGGAAGCCATTATCAAATAAGACAAAGAATATTCTGAAAGCAGAATGCCCCAGGCCAGATCTTCCTCATTTGACTCATTTAACTCCCGAAATTGATCCCAATTTATTAAAATTTATTGGAGCAAAAAATGTTAACATCAAAATAGGTACTAACAGGTTTCTCAAGGCTTGCCAGGACAAATATTTAGATTTATTGGGCCCCATTACGAAATTATTTGAACTCTCTGAGGAATCTATTTTCAATTATTCAAATTTAGATCCTTATGTTATGAGAGAGTGGTTGCAAAGACTGGTTTATTTGTTTGGGGACGCCAACTCCGCTATAGCAACTCAAAGGAGACGTTTAGTCTTAAAACATATAGATCCTAAGATTGGTGATTTTGCTCCAACTGAAATGGGTCAAAAAGCTAATGGTCTTCTTTTTGGGGAATCTGGGCTCAAAAAACTTAATAGTTATGTGAACGAGTTTAATTCACTGAATAAGATTACATTAAACACGAAAAAGATTTTTATCAACCTAATAAGAATTTTTGATAGGGCCGGGAAAGGCAGAGGCTGCTTTCCCGGTCGCTTCCAGGGAGTTTCTAGGTCTCAATTCCAAAATTATGCATCACAAACAACCTCCCACACAATTTTTTTCCCCTCAAGAGGAAAACAAGACAGCAAGGCAGACTAGCTCTTTATTTAAAAAATTGGCTTTTAATCACAAAAGATCCTTGGATCATTCAGACTATTTCAGGTTTTCACATTGTTTTTTCTTTCCCTCCAATTGTTTTTTCCCAGTCAGATTCCAGACTTTTAGACATAGAAATTTCAGATCTATTAAGAAAAGAAGCGATAGAACAAGTCCTAAAATCCTGCAGACTCTTATCAGCAACATGTTTCTAGTAAAGAAAAACGAAGGTTCTTATCGCCCAGTTATACATTTAAGACAGTTAAATCTCCATCTGGAATACAATCATTTCAAGATGGAAGGTATTCATCTTTTAAGGGATTGTCTTCTAGACAGAGATTGGTTAGTTTGTTTAGATCTAAAAGACACTTATTTGACTATTCCAATTCATTCAGATTTCAGAAAATTTCTCCTCTTCTTTTGGAAAAATCAAACTTGGCAGTTTACATGCCTTCCCTTTGGTCTCTCTTCTGCCCCTTGGGCTTTTACAAAAGTTTTAAAACCTTTAGTTTCTTGGTTGAGAATGAGAGGTATTCGTTTAATTATCTATTTGGACGATATCCTCATTTTTCATCAGGATCCTATTATCCTTTCAGACCAATTAAATACTACTTTGAACCTTCTACAGAATTTAGGTTTTATTATCAATTTCAAGAAATCAATTCTTTCACCCTCTCAAAATTTGATTTTTCTGGGTTTTGTCATAAATACTGTTTTCTCTACTTTGAGTCTCCCTCTGGAGAAGATCAAGAAGATCAAGAAGGAAATAAATTATCTTCTCAAGAAACAATGTTTTCCTATTCGTACTCTGGCAAGGATAATAGGTCTTCTTTCCTCTTCAATTCAGGCAATATTTCTTGCGCCTCTCCATTATCGAGCTCTACAAAGATTGAAGATCTTCGTTTAGGTTATTCTTATTTTCAGAACATCTCTTTATCAGAAGAAGCAAGGTTGGAACTTCTTTGGTGGTTATCCAATATGGAAGCCTGGAATGGGAGAGCTATTTTTCGAAAATCTCCAGACATTATCATAGAATCAGATGCAAGCAATTCTGGTTGGGGTGCAAGACTGGGTCTGGTTCCTTTGCAGTGAAGAGTTTTGTCAGGAAAGATTTCCCTATCTCTATTCTTCTTCGTATGGACAACATATCGGCAGTTCGTTATTTGAATAGTTTAGGGGGAACTTCTTCAAAGATGTTATCAAAAATGACCAAGGACTTTATTCATCAATGTCTTTCTCACAATATATCGATTCAGGCGGAATATCTCCCTGTTTTTTTTAATTCTGCAGCAGATTGAGGATCTTGTCATTTAAAAGACAGCAGTGATTGGAAATTAAACACTCTTTTGTTCCTTAAAATTCAAGAACTAAGAGGTCCATTTTCAATAGATCTCTTCGCTTCTTGCCTCAATTATCAGATTCTCCCTTTTTACAGCTGGAGACCAGATCTGATGGCTTTAGCAATGGATGCCTTTCTTCAGAACTGGCCGATGACAGGAGCTTATGCCTTCCCTCCATTCTCAATGATTCTTCAAACAATCTCTTATGTGAAGAGGAACCTGATATCTCTTCTATTAATAACTCCATGGTGGTCAGCTCAATCTTGGTTCCCAATTCTCCTAGAAATGTCTTTCCTTCCACCAGTTCTTTTACCTCTTCAATAAGATCTTCTCATCAATCACAACAGAGATTTTCACGAGTTAGTTCTATCAGGTTCTCTTCAACTAATTGCCTGGAAAATTTCAGGGGATCCTGGTCTTCCGAAGGTCTTTCGGCAGGAGCTAAACTCCTCCTTCAGGACTCTTGGGCACCAGGAACCACAAAATGTTATTTATCCGCTTGGACTAAATGGACTAGCTGGTGCAGTAACGGGGATTTGGATCCCATTTCAGCCAATTTAAGTGAAGTGATTAATTATTTAACTTCTCTTTTTGAAGCTGGTTTGGCCTACAGATCTATCAACGTTGCTCGCTCGGCCATTTCAGCAGTTCATGAATTAGGGCATAATGTACCTATTGGTCAACATTTTACTATTTGTAAACTCCTTAAAGCCATTCGGGTTAAAAAACCTCCTGTTCCTAAATATAATTATTTTTGGGATGTTGATTTGTTAATTTCTTTTTTCAGGAATTGGCCAAATAATAAAGATTTGTCGCTTAAACAACATACTTGTAAACTTGCAACCTTATTATGGCTTTTGTCTTGTAAGAGAGTTTCTGATGTTAAAGCTATAGATTATGATGCAAAAATGTTTTCTCCTCAAGGTGTAATATTTTCTCTGTCCAGACGTACTAAAACTATGACTTCTTCTATTTTCTACCCTTATTTCTTCGAACATCCTAATCTTTGTGTTGTTTCCTGTCTGAAAGTATATGAATCTAAAACTCTTTGATTGAGATCCTCTGATTCTAAACAGCTGTTAATTTCTTTTTCTCCTCCTCATTTACCTGTTACTTCCTCTACTATTAGTAGGTGGGTTAAGTGGATCATGTTGCAGGCTGGTGTGGATCCTGTTTTTTCTTCTCAGTCTATTAGAGGAGCATCTGCTTCTAAAGCTTTTTCCAAGTCTGCCTTTTCTTCTGTTAAGTGTGATCAGTCCACGGGTCATCATTACTTCTGGGATATTACTCCTCCCCAACAGGAAGTGCAAGAGGATTCACCCAGCAGAGCTGCATATAGCTCCTCCCCTCTACGTCACTCCCAGTCATTCTCTTGCACCCAACGACTAGATAGGATGTGTGAGAGGACTATGGTGATTATACTTAGTTTTATATCTTCAATCAAAAGTTTGTTATTTTAAAATAGCACCGGAGTGTGTTATTATCTCTCTGGCAGAGTTTGAAGAAGAATCTACCAGAGTTTTTGTTATGATTTTAGCCGGAGTAGTTAAGATCATATTGCTGTTTCTCGGCCATCTGAGGAGAGGTAAACTTCAGATCAGGGGACAGCGGGCAGATGAATCTGCATAGAGGTATGTAGCAGTTTTTATTTTCTGACAATGGAATTGATGAGAAAATCCTGCCATACCGATATAATGTCATGTATGTATACTTTACACTTCAGTATTCTGGGGAATGGTACTTCACTAGAATTACACTGTAAGAAATACATAAAGCTGTTTAATAACTAGAGATTATGTTTAACGTTTTTGCTGGAATGTAAAATCGTTTTCATTTGCTGAGGTACTGAGTGAATAAATGTTTGGGCACTATTTTTCCACTTGGCAGTTGCTTAATCTGTTTTCTGACAGTTTCTGTTCTCCCTCACTGCTGTGTGTGAGGGGGAGGGGCCGTTTTTTTGGCGCTTTTACTACGCATCAAATATTTCAGCCAGCAACTCATTGTATTCCCTGCATGATCCGGTTCATCTCTACAGAGCTCAGGGGTCTTCAAAACTTATTTTGAGGGAGGTAATTTCTCTCAGCAGAGCTGTGAGAATTATAGTTTGACTGAGATAAAAAACGTTTATTCTGTAATTTGTTTCCTGCTTTCAGAATTTGTTATCTTTGCTAATGGGATTAAACCTTTGCTAAAGTTGTGTTGTTTACAAGGATTGAGGCTATAACTGTTTCAATTTATTAATTTTCAACTGTCATAGATCTTCTGTGCTTCTTAAAGGCACAGTACGTTTTAATATTATTCTAATTGAATTGTATTTCCAAGTTGCAAGTTTATTTTCTAGTGTGTTAAACATGTCTGATTCAGAGGATGATACCTGTGTCATTTGTTGCAATGCCAAAGTGGAGCCCAATAGAAATTTATGTACTAACTGTATTGATGCTACTTTAAATAAAAGTCAATCTGTACAAATTGAACAAATTTCACCAAACAACGAGGGGAGAGTTATGCCGACTAACTCGCCTCACGTGTCAGTACCTACATCTCCCGCTCAGAGGGAGGTGCGTGATATTGTAGCGCCGAGTACATCTGGGCGGCCATTACAAATCACATTACAGGATATGGCTACTGTTATGACTGAGGTTTTGGCTAAATTACCAGAACTAAGAGGTAAGCGTGATCACTCTGGGGTGAGAACAGAGTGCGCTGATAATATTAGGGCCATGTCAGACACTGCGTCACAGGTGGCAGAACATGAGGACGGAGAACTTCATTCTGTGGGTGACGGTTCTGATCCAAACAGACTGGATTCAGATATTTCAAATTTTAAATTTAAACTGGAAAACCTCCGTGTATTACTAGGGGAGGTGTTAGCGGCTCTGAATGATTGTAACACAGTTGCAATACCAGAGAAAATGTGTAGGTTGGATAAATATTTTGCGGTACCGACGAGTACTGAGGTTTTTCCTATACCTAAGAGACTTACTGAAATTGTTACTAAGGAGTGGGATAGACCCGGTGTGCCGTTCTCACCCCCTCCGATATTTAGAAAAATGTTTCCAATAGACGCCACCACAAGGGACTTATGGCAAACGGTCCCTAAGGTGGAGGGAGCAGTTTCTACCTTAGCTAAGCGTACCACTATCCCGGTGGAGGATAGCTGTGCTTTTTCAGATCCAATGGATAAAAAGTTAGAGGGTTACCTTAAGAAAATGTTTGTTCAACAAGGTTTTATATTGCAACCCCTTGCATGCATTGCGCCGATCACGGCTGCAGCGGCATTCTGGGTTGAGTCTCTGGAAGAGAACATTGGTTCAGCTACTCTGGACGACATTACGGACAGGCTTAGAGTCCTTAAACTAGCTAATTCATTCATTTCGGAGGCCGTAGTACATCTTACTAAACTTACGGCGAAGAATTCAGGATTCGCCATTCAGGCACGCAGGGCGCTGTGGCTAAAATCCTGGTCAGCTGATGTTACTTCTAAGTCTAAATTGCTTAATATACCTTTCAAAGGGCAGACCTTATTCGGGCCCGGGTTGAAAGAGATTATCGCTGACATTACAGGAGGTAAAGGCCATGCCCTGCCTCAGGACAAAGCTAAAGCCAAGACTAGACAGTCTAATTTTCGTTCCTTTCGTAATTTCAAAGCAGGAGCAGCATCAACTTCCTCTGCACCAAAACAGGAAGGAGCTGTTGCTCGCTACAGACAAGGCTGGAAACCTAACCAGTCCTGGAACAAGGGCAAGCAGACTAGGAAACCTGCTGCTGCCCCTAAAACAGCATGAATTGAGGGCCCCCGATCCGGGATCGGATCTAGTGGGGGGCAGACTTTCTCTCTTCGCCCAGGCTTGGGCAAGAGATGTTCAGGATCCCTGGGCGCTAGAGATAATATCTCAGGGATACCTTCTGGACTTCAAATACTCTCCTCCAAGAGAGAGATTTCATCTGTCAAGATTGTCAACAATCCAGACAAAGAAAGAGGCGTTTCTACGCTGCGTACAAGAGCTCTTGTTAATGGGAGTAATCCATCCAGTTCCACGATCGGAACAGGGACAGGGGTTTTACTCAAATCTGTTTCTGGTTCCCAAAAAAGAGGGAACTTTCAGACCAATCCTGGAATTAAAGATCCTAAACAAATTCCTAAGAGTTCCATCGTTCAAGATGGAGACTATTCGGACAATTTTACCTATGATCCAAGAGGGTCAGTACATGACCACTGTAGATTTAAAAGATGCTTACCTTCACATACCGATTCACAAAGATCATTATCGGTACCTAAGGTTTGCCTTCCTAGACAGGCATTACCAGTTTGTGGCTCTTCCATTCGGATTGGCTACAGCTCCAAGAATCTTCACAAAGGTTCTGGGTGCTCTTCTGGCGGTACTAAGACCGCGGGGAATCTCGGTAGCTCCATACCTAGACGACATTCTGATACAAGCTTCAAGCTTTCAAACTGCCAAGTCTCATACAGAGTTAGTGCTGGCATTTCTAAGGTCACATGGATGGAAGGTGAATGAAAAGAAAAGTTCACTCGTTCCACTCACAAGAGTTCCCTTCCTGGGGACTCTTATAGATTCTGTAGAAATGAAGATTTACCTGACAGAGGACAGGCTAACAAGACTTCAAAGTGCTTGCCGCACCCTTCATTCCATTCAACACCCGTCAGTGGCTCAATGCATGGAGGTAATCGGCTTAATGGTAGCGGCAATGGACATAGTACCCTTTGCACGCTTACACCTCAGACCACTGCAACTGTGCATGCTAAGTCAGTGGAATGGGGATTACTCAGACTTATCCCCTTCTCTGAATCTGGATCAAGAGACCAGAAATTCTCTTCTATGGTGGCTTTCTCGGCCACATCTGTCCAGGGGGATGCCATTCAGCAGACCAGACTGGACAATTGTAACAACAGACGCCAGCCTTCTAGGTTGGGGTGCCGTCTGGAATTCTCTGAAGGCTCAGGGACAATGGAGTCAGGAGGAGAGTCTCCTGCCAATAAACATTCTGGAATTGAGAGCAGTTCTCAATGCCCTCCTGGCTTGGCCCCAGTTGACAACTCGGGGGTTCATCAGGTTTCAGTCGGACAACATCACGACTGTAGCTTACATCAACCATCAGGGAGGGACAAGAAGCTCCCTAGCTATGATGGAAGTATCAAAGATAATTCGCTGGGCAGAGTCTCACTCTTGCCACCTGTCAGCAATCCACATCCCGGGAGTGGAGAACTGGGAGGCGGATTTCTTAAGTCGTCAGACTTTTCATCCGGGGGAGTGGGAACTTCATCCGGAGGTCTTTGCCCAAATACTTCGACGTTGGGGCAAACCAGAGATAGATCTCATGGCGTCTCGACAGAACGCCAAGCTTCCTCGTTACGGGTCCAGATCCAGGGATCCAGGAGCAGTCCTGATAGATGCTCTGACAGCACCTTGGGACTTCAGGATGGCTTACGTGTTTCCACCCTTCCCGTTGCTTCCTCGATTGATTGCCAGAATCAAACAAGAGAGAGCATCAGTGATTCTAATAGCACCTGCGTGGCCACGCAGGACTTGGTATGCAGACCTGGTGGACATGTCATCCTGTCCACCTTGGTCTCTACCTCTGAAACAGGACCTTCTGATACAGGGTCCCTTCAAACATCAAAATCTAACTTCTCTGAAGCTGACTGCTTGGAAATTGAACGCTTGATTTTATCAAGACGTGGGTTTTCTGAGTCAGTTATTGATACCTTAATACAGGCTAGGAAACCTGTTACCAGAAAGATTTACCATAAGATATGGCGTAAATACCTTTATTGGTGTGAATCCAAAGGTTACTCTTGGAGTAAGGTTAGGATTCCTAGGATATTGTCTTTTCTACAAGAAGGTTTAGAAAAGGGTTTATCTGCTAGTTCATTAAAGGGACAGATCTCAGCTCTGTCCATTCTGTTACACAAACGTCTGTCAGAAGTTCCTGACGTCCAGGCTTTTTGTCAGGCTTTGGCCAGGATTAAGCCTGTGTTTAAAACTGTTGCTCCACCATGGAGTTTAAACCTTGTTCTTAATGTTTTACAGGGCGTTCCGTTTGAACCCCTTCATTCCATTGATATAAAGTTGTTATCTTGGAAAGTTCTATTTTTAATGGCTATTTCCTCGGCTCGAAGAGTCTCTGAATTATCAGCCTTACATTGTGATTCTCCTTATTTGATTTTTCATTCGGATAAGGTAGTCCTGCATACTAAACCTGGGTTCTTACCTAAGGTAGTTACTAACAGGAATATCAATCAAGAGATTGTTGTTCCTTCTTTATGCCCAAATCCTTCTTCAAAGAAGGAACGTCTACTGCACAACCTGGATGTAGTCCGTGCTCTAAAATTTTACTTACAGGCAACTAAGGAATTTCGACAAACGTCTTCTCTGTTTGTCATTTACTCTGGGCAGAGGAGAGGTCAAAAAGCTTCCGCTACCTCTCTTTCTTTTTGGCTTCGTAGCATAATTCGTTTAGCTTATGAGACTGCTGGACAGCAGCCTCCTGAAAGAATTACAGCTCATTCTACTAGAGCTGTGGCTTCCACTTGGGCCTTCAAGAATGAGGCCTCTGTTGAACAGATTTGCAAGGCTGCAACTTGGTCTTCGCTTCATACTTTTTCCAAATTTTACAAATTTGACACTTTTGCTTCATCGGAGGCTATTTTTGGGAGAAAGGTTCTTCAGGCAGTGGTTCCTTCTGTATAAAGAGCCTGCCTATCCCTCCCGTCATCCGTGTACTTTTGCTTTGGTATTGGTATCCCAGAAGTAATGATGACCCGTGGACTGATCACACTTAACAGAAGAAAACATAATTTATGCTTACCTGATAAATTCCTTTCTTCTGTAGTGTGATCAGTCCACGGCCCGCCCTGTTTTTAAGGCAGGTAAATATTTTTTAATTTATACTCCAGTCACCACTTCACCCTTGGCTTTTCCTTTCTCGTTGGTCCTTGGTCGAATGACTGGGAGTGACGTAGAGGGGAGGAGCTATATGCAGCTCTGCTGGGTGAATCCTCTTGCACTTCCTGTTGGGGAGGAGTAATATCCCAGAAGTAATGATGACCCGTGGACTGATCACACTACAGAAGAAAGGAATTTATCAGGTAAGCATAAATTATGTTTTTACAAGATATTTTAAATGCGGCAGATTGGTCTTCTGACTCCATTTTTCGTCAGTTTTATTTTAAACCTATTTCTTCTATTCCACACCATCTGGCATCTTGATTTATTTGCTTTAAACTAGCAAAATATGATTCTCAGTCCTTGTAATAAAATTCTGATTATCCTAATAAAATGACGGAATAATCTATATTTTATTAAAGAGACAGAGACAAGTATTTTCCCTCCTCTTATCAATATCCCTCCCTTATTTAAGGTTCTTGTATTGACAAAGTTTAATTGTCTATTGTTTTAAGTTATTTAATATAATTTTATATATATTTCAGCTCAACCTCCTTCCAATCCAGGGATGTAAGGAAAATTTTGGATCTCAACCTTTCTATAAATTTCCACAACAAAAACCTTCTTCTTTAGTTCCGGATTCTTTCATCAACTTCAAGAGTTCCAGATTTTTCAAGTTTCCAGGATTTTCTACAGTTTGCCTTTCTAATTTGGTTCTCCTGTTTTTCAGTATTTTTTGCCTCCTTTCGGAGTTTTGTTTTTTCTTATTTCCCATGCTGATTTTTCTTCTTTCAGCAAATAGAAAAGAGGACTAATAACGGTTTTCTATGTATCTTATGGACTCTGTTATGATCTGATTGGACATTTACTGACTATATGTTATATACATGTTACTGGTTATGTTTAAACTTTCCTGTTTTTCTGTTCAACTGTTTTAACTTTAAAAATGCTATTTGAGCAGTAAAAGGAAAAGTAATGCAAAATACTCGTTTCTGTCTCTTTAATAAAATCTAGATTATTCCGTCATTTTATTAGGATAATCGGAATTTACTTTGGAACATAAACATTTATTAAAGGTATTAATGCATGTTTTATATTTTATTTAGATTTAGATTTTTCTGTAACTACATCTTTTTACTCTGTAAACGCTATACTCATATAAATGCTATAATGCTACCTCTTCCAGCTACCTTCAGCATTATGTGAGACACAGTAAAACATAGTTAATGCGCATTAGAGGGCACACATTCAAGATACCAATAGCTAATTTGCATAAAGACAGTGATTGGCTAACGTCAGCAGCATGCAAACGAAGAAACAGCAAGTTTTTCATTAGGGGCGTTTTGAAGCTTACTGAGACGCATTCTAAAAAACAAGTTGAGTTAATAAAAACAACATAATGGGCTAGATTACAAGTGGAGCACTAAATATTGCTTGCGTGCAATTGATATTAGCGTTCCACTTTGTAATACCAGCGCACTATAATGCCCTCTATTTTGTGGGCATTTGGGGCACTTTTAGAAAACCAACCAGAGATCGGATCTCTGGTTAATTTTTGAGCGCTAATTCCTACCACACTTGTAATGGCTGGTTTATTATCGTGCTCCCGCAAACGGGCACATTTGCCTGTTTGTGGGAGCATGATAATTTAGCACTCCACTTGTAATCTAGCCCTTTATGTTTAACAAATTTGTTTCAGCAAATCTGTAAAAAAGATAAATTTCGGACTTCTCGGCAATAAGTTAAAAAAAACACACACACTGTGGAATGTCCCTTTAAGTATCTTGGGAGTTATTCGACAGTAATAGTAACACACCTTCTGTTTTTCCTACCTTTCTGGTACCAATTCTAATTTCTTATACGTACAGGAACAATATTGTTAACCATACATGTTTTATTTAGCTATAATTGCTTTTATATATTATGAATTATTTGTATTTATTTTTCTTCTGTCTGTTTTTTTCTAGTTCTTTGATCATTGGTTAATTTTGCAGACAGACTTAATTGGCACGCTGCTTCTTACTATTTTTTGTGGCAAATATATTTGACATATTAGAACACTCTGAAAGTTCTTACAGAGGAGTATAGATAGCAATATGTGTTTGCCACTTTTTTCAGTTTCTTTCTTTGAATTTATTTGTGATAATTTGTCATTGTATATTTATGTTAACTTGAAAATCTACTAAAAGATCAATAAAATGAAAGAAAAGGGAATGTATACAGAACTTGATGTGAATTCAAGTTAAAGTAAAGACTATGGATGGAGCTTGAGGGCCCGTGTTTCTGGCTAGCCTGCAGGCTCGCCAGAAACACCAGTTATGAAGACCGCTGCTGCTCCATAACCTGTCCGCCTGCTCTGAGCAGGCGGACAGACATCGCTGCAATTCAACCCAATCGAGTACGATCGGGTTGATTGACAACCCCCTGCTGGCGGCCAACTGGCTGCGAATCTGTAGGGGGGCGCCATTGCACCAGCAGTTCACAAGAGCTGCTGGTACAATGCTGAATACGGAGAGCGTATTGCTCTCCGCATTCAGCGAGGTCTGTCGGACCTGATCCGCACTGTCGGATCAGGTCCGACAGACCTTTGTTAAATAGGCCCCCTTGTGTGCAGTGCTTTTTTGTAAAAAAAGAAAAATCTGCTGGTAATTATTGATTACTGATTGATATATTGTGCTCAATAACTTCGAGAAAAGCAAAGGGATAAAGTTATTTACAATGCTAGATATATTTTGCAGCACCCTCTTCTGAAAACTAGAGTATTTACATGACAATTACAAATATTACCTCTTATGAGATGGTGGGGGTGGGGGTGGTGGTAGTCAGTACCAGTGAGTACCCCACAAAAAAGCCCTGGTTATATATAATGAAGAAATTTTGCATTTAGGGTTGCTAACTTTCCTTGAAAAAAATAAGGACAAACACACGTAAACACCACTCCTCCGACTGTAAAAGCTAAAAGGTCAGCCTTAAATTTCTCGCCTCCTCAACAGCACAGTGCAGCACGCAAAAAAAATCACAAGAAAAGGGTACTTGCCGTCTAGGTGTAGAAAGTTTTTGCCTTAATAGATAAACCTATTATATATTGTATTAAGCAGTGGAATTAGTAATACATAAACATACATAAACATACACACGTTATTATTATTATTATCATCACTTTTGTATAGTGCTGCAAAATTCTGTTGCTTTAACAGACATACACATACTCACACTAATACACAAACATACACTCAAACACATACACAAATTCACACACTCTCAAACTCATACACACACACACATTCATGCACTCTCAAACTCATACACTCTTATACTGTCAAACTCATACACACACTCATACACTTTCATACACGCACACTCATACATTCTCAAACTTATACACACACACTCATACACTCTTATACTGTCAAACTCATACATACACTCATACACACACTCATATACTCTCATACACACACACTCATACATTCTCAAACTCATACTCACACACTAATACACTCTCAAACCCATACACACGCACACTCATACATTCTCAAACTCATACATACACACACACAAACTCATACACTCTTGAACTCATACACTCTCAAACTCATGCATCCTCAAACGCACACACACATACACTCATACTCTGTCAAACGCACACACACTCATACACTCTCAAAGTCATACACAAACACACTCATACACTCTCTAACTCATACATAGAGTATGTTTTAAGATTGATAACCAGCCCTATAAGAGAACAGAGCCCACTATGACCCTCTTGAGAAAAGGTAGGCTAACCCTGGATTACATTATACAGATAATAAGATACTGTCACACACTACTAATTGATAGGAAAAATTAATATTAATAATTAGTAACCCAATGTCCCAATGACTATTGCCTAGTGTTGCTTGTATCCTGCAAGTTAAGGACCTGCACTACTAATTATTTGGACAATCAGTGTTATTACAGTATCATGTACTAATAAAAGACATACTCTACTTGTACCTAGTCCAGCTGCTGGTATATATATTTATAACTAGAGTGATCCAAGTTAGTGGTTTATACTACTAAATCCACACTCTATTACTGATACTCAGTTTTTAAATAAAGGATTTCTAAGCACTATTAATTTACAGCTTTATATGGAGAGCAATGGGGGCAATAAATATAAAGTGCTGATTTTCTGTCCTCACTACTTGTATCACTTTTTTCCAATCCCCACTCTACAGAAGGGAAAGCACTATCAGAGCAGCAATAGGCATGGTTTTGAAAGATAGGCAGCATGGAAGCATCAGCAATGATAGGAAACACTGCAACCAGTACTGCTGCAAAACTTTGGGGTGGGGGGGGGGAATTAATAAAAACTATTACATTGTCTACATCTCATTCTTGATCCCTGCAATAAAGTAAATCCCTGCCATGAAAAGCAATGACGAGCCTGCGCAAACCCTGTCAATCTGTCAGGGCATACTATCCAATCCTGATTTTCTGGGGCATGCTACCTAGCAGGTCAAACAAAGGGGGCAGATTTAAGGATTATTTTTTTCCAGCTACTGCCTACAAATACTGTATGCTGTTTTTCACATGGTCTGGGATACACCACCAGTCACTTTTTTCTAGTGTCCTAAGAAGACTGTGTGGGCCATAAGGCACACACACCTAGCAGCATGCTGTCACAAATCATTTCGGGATATACACAGCTCAGTGTTGCCAGTGCGGCTGAAACTACATTTTCCATAAATCTGCAGGAACCCCCCCCTCCTCCCCTTTGCTCAGAGCATCATCCTCCTATCACTGGTGCCTCCTGGACTGCCGTTTCTCCCTTCCTAAGTTGTGCACACTTCCGTGTGTGATAGCTGTAGAGGAAGCACCATAGATTTAGGGCCAAGAGAGACCATAATACTTTTTAAGATAGCAATGAAATTCTAATACCCCACTCTCTGGCCGCCTACTTCAAAAGTAATTATTTTTTTTTAGCTAATGGTTTAAACTGTTCTCCAATCGGTGCTCGGTGTGGCTAAAAAAAATTGAGTAAGAGCCGTATGGCTAGAGCGCCGATTGGAGAACAATTCAAACCTTTAGCACACAAAATAAAATTACTTTTGAAGTAGGCGGCCAGAGCGTGGGGTATTAGAATTTCATTGCTATCTTAAAAAGTTAAAAAAGTTAAAGCAAATCTTCATTAGAATGGATGAATTAAAGTCCATCTATAATATAATTTCCAGTCTGGATCTGATTATACGAAATTAAAACTTTACCATCACTTTAAAGGGACATAAAACGCAACATTTATCTTTCATGATTCAGATAGAACATACATTTCTAAACAACTTTCCAATTTACTTCTATTATCAATGTTGCTTAATTATCTTGGTATCCTTAATTGAAGAAGCAGCAATGCACTACTGGAAACTAGCTGAACATATCAGTAAGCCAATGATAAAAGGCATTTTTGTGCAGCCACCAATCAGTAGATAGTACCCAGCTCTTGAGCCTACCTAGGTATGATATCAAGAGAACTGAACCTCAAGCTGATGTGCAGATGGTATTATACCCCTGCTCGTCTTCACCAGCTATTCCCTAAAACACCGGCAACATGCTGGAGAGGCACATCTGGTGGCAATGCCCAATAGCTATTAAATATTGCGAATCAATCAAAAAAGAAATCGAACAGGTTCTGAACATCTCTCTACCCTTTAATATTTGGACCTTTATCTTTAACTTATTTCCTAAAATTACATGTAAACTGAGACTAACGTTGCTGACAATAATGGTTAACTCTGCAAAGAAATTAATACCCTTAAGTTGGAAAAAAATTGATCTCCCCCCAATCACAACATGGAGAGGCACTGTAACTCCTACACTAAAATTAGAAAAATATCACTATGGACAGACTGACCGACAAGATGACTATCACTCCATATAATTCTAAGGCGTCACAAATAACACAAACTGAGAAACATGGACAAAGCACATGAACACTCTCCTTCATTTTAGTCTAAGGGACATTTTCGTTTTTTCTTCTCTACTACTCACGTTTTGAAACGGAATGCTAGACATCTTGGTAACCATTTTTGGATAAATGCATGTATATTGGTACTTTCATTTCTTCCTAGGTAAATGGGAAAACTTCTACCTGCAAGTTAGTTTTGAAACTATTTGTATTCTGAATCTGCATTATAACTGTTTATACCTTCAAATATTAAGGTATGCTTTGGAATCACTTAATAAAAGTTTGAAAAAAAAAAAAAAAGAATATCAAGAGAACTAAGCAAATTAGATAATAGAAGCTAATTATAAAGTTGTTTAAATTTATATTCTCTATCTGTATCATGAGATCATTTTTGGGGGTTTAATGTTCCTTTAAGCCTCGATTGGGTCATCCAAATAAGGCAAACAGTGGTTGAAGTTCAGATATTGCAAAACAATTACATCAAAAAATATGTTAATTTGTTTTAAACGAGTTTAGACTTGGCTGAGCTTTAGCAACACAACAGAAATGTTTTGTAATTATTGTCCCTTTATAGGATACTTCCATGCTTTCCCCTTTTAGATTCTGCCTTAAATGGAGTTTCATTACTTTTTATGGAAGGCAGCCCATTCTGGGCGAGATTACAAGTGGCACACTAACTGTTGTGTGCGACCAATAAGGGGATTACATCAGAAGTAGCGCTCGTATTAGAAGTTAAAAGTAAACGCGCTTGCTTGAGCACAATTGAATTTCACATGCGTCTGGATAGCGTGACTTCAAAGCTCTGGTTAACTACGCTCGACTAAAAAGTGTCATAAAACATATAAAAAATACACTCATAATAACACTATCTAATACAAATTATTTTAAAAAATTGTTATAAGGGTTTAAAGATGTGAGGTCTCAGGTGTGACATGCAAAGAGCTTTAACATAGTATTTTAGGAATTTATATGTATATTTAGGTATTTGCAGACATATATATACACATATAAACACATACATACATATATAGACATATATATATATATATATATATATATATATATATATATATATATATATATATATATATATATATATATATATATATGTGCATTGGAGCCCTTTGCAGTCAAGTAGCTGAAAACATGTAAAATCATATTAATGCAATATTTATATTTGATAAAGTGTTTATGTAACAGAATATGTTCTATTTATTCATAAATACATATTTCTATATATGTGAAGATATTCTAGTAACTTATATATCTGTATCTATATATATATATATATATATATATATATACATGATTACATATACTGTAGGTATATATACAGATATTTAAAGGAAAATCTATTTACAAATACATAGAACATATTTCCCCATGTGAGGAACATTGGAATGTGAAATATTTACACTAAATACATAGTTAAAACCTAAATATAATTATGCTTTTACATGTTTTCATCTACTTAACGGCAAAGGGCTCCAATGCAGTTATATATAAGTCTATGTAGGTATACATATGTATTTATGTGTTTATATGTGTATATATGTCTGTAAATACATATGTACACATATAAATACATATGTACACATATATAAACATATATATATACATTCATATACATCTTTAGAGATGTTGATGTATATGTATGTGTCTCAATGTTAAAGCCCTTTGCCTGCCTTTTTTTTTCTAACACCTGAGAACTCCTATCTTTAAGTCTTTATTTTTAAAATATTTTTTGTTAGACGGTGTTATTATGAGTGTAAGTGTACTTTATAATATATTTTTGACGTATATTCTGACACTTTTATGTTTTGTGAAACAGATAACCAGATCTCTGAAGTTGCGGTAATCATTCTAGTGTAAATTGCGATTGTGCTCACGCAGTCGCATTTACTTTCAACTAGTAATACGAGTGGTAAGCTCGAGCACAAATCCTCGCAATATACCCCTTATCGCTCCGGAGCAAATCTTTGTGCTCCACTTGTAATCTGGCCCAAAATGTGAAAATGACGGTTAGATTACAGTGTTGTAAATTATGTCTAATACCACAAGAGGGCTAGTTTTCTAGGTTAGGAGAATATTTTTTATAGAACGAACACAGCATCTAATATATTGTACAAGGACTTTATTTAGCTGTTAATGATGCAAAATATAACAATCACAGTATTCTACAGCATAAACAAATTCACGGTTTTGCATTTTGACTATACAAACCAAAGGGAAAGGCCTAGTTGCCTCTTATATAAACACTTGAACACTTTTTTTAATATAATTTTGTTAAAGGTACATGAAGCCCCAAATTGTTCCTTACATGATTAAAGGGACAGTCTAGTCAAAATTAAACTTTCATGATTCAAATAGGGCATGCAATTTTAAACAACTTTCCAATTAACTTTTATCATTAAATTTTCTTTGTTCTTTTGGTACTCTTTGTTGAAAGCTAAACCTTGGTACGTTCATATGCTACTTTCTAAGCCCTCGAAGGCCACCTCTAATCTCAATGCATTTGACAGTTTGTCACAGCTACAGGGCGTTAGTTCATGTGTGCCATATAGATAACATTGTGCTCACGCCTGTGAAGTTACTTATGAGAGGGCACTGATTGGCTAAAAGGCAAGACTGAAATAAGGGGGCAGTCTGCAGAGGCTTAGATACAAAGTAATCACAGAGGTAAAAAGTGTATTAATATAACCGTGTTGGTTATGTAAAACTGGGGAATGGGTGATAAAGGGATTATCTCTTTTAAAAAATACAAATTCTGGAGTAGACTATCCCTTTAAGATAGAGCATGCAATTTGAAACAACTTTCTAATTTACTTTTAATATCAAATTTCTTTGTTCTCTTGGTATCTTTTGTTGAAAAGCAGATATGTAAGCTCAGGAGCGTGCACGTCTGTTCATGAGAATGTTATGGCAGCAGTTTTGCAAGAATGTTATCCATTTGCAAGAGCACTAGATTTCAACAGTATTTCCTGCCATGTAGCGCTCCGGACACCTACCTAGGTATCTCTTCAACAAAGAATACCATGGGAACAAAGCAGATTTGATAATAGAAGTAAATTGGAAACTGTCTGAATCACAAAAGAACATTTGTAGGTTTCATAGCCCTTAAAATAAAATGCAGCTAGTTGTAAATGGAAAACAATGCACCAGTCATCTGCAACTGCACAATTAAACTATATGCATTAAAACAGTGAGGGATAGAAATTGTTCATGATTACACAAATAATCAATCATATTAGCATATATTAAAGCCTTTTTTTATCTTAGCTTTAAAAAAACCCCAAAAAAACTACATACTCACGTTCCCAGGCTAGCTATGACAAGACGCTAAGGCTTGTTTCTCTTTCTACTCTGAACGCTTTGACATTTTAATTAGCTTATAAGACTTATTATTCTTTTCAGAAATATAACTTAATTATAATAGCATTATGAGTGCTAATTCTTATTATAATTAATACCTATTTGTTAAATATTATTCGTTAAAGGGACATAAAACCTAATTTTTTTCTTTCATGATTCAGATAGAGCATGCAATTTTAAACCACTTTTCAATTTACATTGCAATATAAAAAAAACATTGCAGTTTAAAAAAAAGCTTCCAAAAATTTTGAGAAAGATTTGAAACGCGTTGCTCAGTCAGTTATTCTTTTCGGACATTGAGGCTTCTGTATTGAAGTCAATCTATTGCAATATTCAGCTGGTACTTTAAATTAATATCGATTGCCCTGCTTGTATTGTTTATTTTCTCCCGAGGTGGCTAAAGGCTAATATACCAAGGTAGTTCATGTGTGGATATTTCTGCTTCCAAACACTAGAAGTTTGATTGATCCGTGAGCTGAAATCGCTGCAGGTGGAGCCGTGAATGCTGCGGTGGGACAGGTTGTGCCGGATAACGCTAACTTTTATATGAGTACGGATAACACTTTATATTGGGTGGTTTACATACACACTTAAGGAATACCTGTTGTCTATGCAGGTCCATAAGGGATACGCTATGCAAAGGATCCTTTTCTGATGACCCTTCTCTGACGGCTTATTTTGGGCTCTTAGAAACCATTGGGAAACTACTGGGATCCTGCAAACAAACTGAGACATATTGCTACTTATTGCCTCACTTGAAATTGTTGTAGGAAGTATATCATCTTTAGCAGTATCAATTTTTTATTGTAACTTTTCATTTTATCTTTTAATTGTATTTTGTTTTGTTATGAATTGTATATTCATTGTTTATTTTTTATGATTTTTGTATGAAATTTGTTTTTGCGTATTTGGTATATGTTTTTTTTATGAAGTAAAGCAATTGCATTTTTAATTTTTTTTTTAAGCATTTCTTAAGTTTGTTTAACTCCCCCCATTTTTCATTTACACTTAAAGGGACACTGAACCCAATTTTTTTCTATCGTGATTCAGATAGAGCATGCAATTTTAAGCAACTTTCTAATTTACTCCTATTATCAAATTATTTTCATTCTCTTGGTATCTTTATTTGAAATGCAAGAATGTAAGTTTAGATGCCGGACAATTTTTGGTGAACACACTGTGTTGTTCTTGCTGATTGGTGGATAAATTCACCTACCAATAAGCAAGGGCTTTCCATGATTCTGAACCAAAAAAATAGCTTAGATGCCTTCTTTTTCAAATAAACAAAGCAAGAGAACGAAGAAAAATTGATAATAATAAAATTTGCATGCTCTATATGAATCCCGAAAGAAAAAAATTGGGTTCAGTGTCCCTTTAAGCACAACTATTTGAAGTTGTGCGCATACAAGAATTCTTTTCTTTTTTCACTCTGAGATATTTCTCCACGCCCAAGGCTGGATTAGTCTACCAGAAAATCAGGAGATTTTCCATTGGGCCTCAGCAGCTGGAGCAGGCCAGCAACAATTCAGGGGGATGGTGCTGCTATTGAGACGAGGCAGCTGTGTCAGCTCTCTCCTCTGAGCTTTACATATTAAGTAAGATTTTTTTCCTAGAATATGTAGCATTTTAGTAGGTTAAAAGTTACTGTGAGCGAAAAGGGGTTTATCACTGGTGTTTGCGCGCAACAGGTTTACTACTCGTATTATAAGTTGAAAGTAAACGTGATCACTTGAGCGCCATCTTGATTAACGCTAGAATGGTTGCAGCGTCCTCAAAGCTCTGGTTAACTGTTTTGCAAAACAAAAAAGTGCCACAAAAGACATCAAAAATGCATTACAAAGTACAGTTACACTCATAATAACATTATTAATTAAAATTAATAATAAAACAATATTGCACAAAAAAGTTATAAGAGCTCAAAGATATGAGGTCTCAGGTATTAGAAAAAAAAAGGCAAGCAAAGGGCTTTAAGATAGACATATATACAGTGCCCTCCACTAATATTGGCACCCTTGGTAAATATGAGCAAAGAAAGCTGTGAAAAATTGTCTTTATTGTTTAACCTTTTGATCAGAAAATACGCAAAAATACTCTGCTCTTATGCATATCAAACAATTACAAACACAACACAGGTTTATCAAAAAATAAATAAATATCTTTGTTAAATATATATGTGGCACAATTATTGGCACCCTTATGTATTCATATGAGAAAAATATATTTGAAGTATATTTCCATTGATATTTTACATGCTTAGTACACCTGGGTGACTAGAAACAGGAAATTGTTCAACCATGACTTCCTGTTTCACAGGGGTATACATTTGAGGTAACACATAGGCCAAATTCCCTTAGTCATTCATAACAATGGGTAAGACCAAGGAATATGGCTGTGATGTAAGGCAAAAGGTTAATGAGCTTCACAAAATGAAAAGTGGCTATAAGAATATAGCAAAAGCATTGAAAATGCCAATTTCCACCACAGGGAAATAATTAGGGAGTCAACTGGAAATGTAATGAATCAACCTGGAAGAGGACGTGTGTCTATATTTTCTAAACGCACTGTGAAGAGTATGGTTCGAGTGACCAAAATATCTCAAAGAATCACAGCAGGAGAATTGCAAAAGTTAGTTGCGCCTTGGGGTAGGAAAGTCTCCAAAACTACAATCCAACATCACATACATCACCATAAGTTGTTTGTAAGGGTTACACGAAAAAAAACCTCTACTCTCATCCAAAAACAAACTTAAGTGTCTTCAGTTTGCCAGACACAACTGGAACTTCAAATGGGATTGGGTTCTACAGTATGGTGAGATGAAACCAAAATAGATTATTTTGGCAATAAACACCAGAGGTGGGTTTTGGCGCACACAGACAGGTAGCCATATGGAAAAGTACCTCATGCCCACAGTATAGTGGTGGCTCATTAATGTTTTGGGGCTGTTTTTCTGCCAGAGGACCTGGATATTTTGCTAGGATACATGGCAACATGGACTCTATTAAATATAAACATATATTAAATGAATATCTGACTGCCTCTACCAAAACGTTTTAAATGGGCAGTGGTTGGTTCTTCCAGCAAGACAATGATCCAATGTTCCCTGACTTGAACCCCATAAAAAATCATGGGGGTTGAACTGAAGAGGAGAATCCACCAGCATTAACCTTGAAATTTGGAGGATCTGGAGAGATTCTGGATGGAGTAATATGGAGTAGATCCCTTGCCATGTATTTTCCAACCTCATCAGGCATTATAAGAGAAGACTCAGAGCTGTTATCTTGGCAAAGTATTGTCTAAAAGGGTGACAATAATTGTGCCACACATATATTTAACAAAGATTTTTGTTTTGGATAAACCTGTTTTGTGTTTGATATCCATGAGAGCAGAGTATTTTTGTGTATTTTCTGAACAAAAGATCAAAAGGTTAAACAATAAAAACATTTATTTTACAGCCTTCTTTGCTCATATTTACCAAGGGTGCCAATATTAGTTGAGGGCACTCTACATAAACATGTCTAAAGTTGTGTGTATATATATACACTGCTCAAAAAAATAAAGGGAACACTTAAACAACACAATGTATCTCCAAGTCAATCACACTTCTGTGAAATCAAACTGTCCACTTAGGAAGCAACACTGAGTGACAATCAATTTCACATGCTGTTGTGCAAATGGGATAGACAACAGGTGGAAATTATAGGCAATTAGCAAGACACCCCCAATAAAGGAGTGGTTCTGCAGGTGGTGACCACAGAACACTTCTCAGTTCCTATGCTTTCTGGCTGATGTTATGGTCACTTTTGAATGCTGGTGGTGCTTGCACTCTAGTGGTAGCATGAGACGGAGTCTACAACCCACACAAGTGGCTCAGGTAGTGCAGCTCATCCAGGATGGCACATCAGTGCGAGCTGTGGCAAGAAGGATTGCTGTGTCTGTCAGCGTAGTTTCCAGAGCATGGAGGCGCTACCAGGAGACAGGCCAGTACATCAGGAGACGTGGAGGAGGCCGTAGGAGGGCAACAACCCAGCAGCAGGACCGCTACCTCCGCCTTTGTGCAAGGAGGAACAGGAAGAGCACTGCCAGAGCCCTGCAAAATGACCTCCAGCAGGCCACAAATGTGCATGTGTCTGCTCAAACGGTCAGAAACAGACTCCATGAGGGTGGTATGAGGACCCAACGTCAACAGGTGGGGGTTGTGCTTACAGTCCAACACCGTGCAGGACGTTTGACATTTGCTAGAGAACACCAAGATTGGCAAATTCGCCACTGGCGCCCTGTGCTCTTCACAGATGAAAGCAGGGGCACACTGAGCACATTTGACAGACGTGACAGTCTGGAGACGCCGTGGAGAACGTTCTGCTGCCTGCAACATCCTCCAGCATGGCCAGTTTGGCAGTGGGTCAGTAATGGTGTGGGGTGGCATTTCTTTGAGGGGCCGAACAGCCCTCCATGTGCTCGCCAGAGGTAGCCTGACTGCCATTAGGTATCAAGATGAGATCCTCAGACCCCTTGTGAGACCATATGCTGGTGCGGTTGGCCCTGGGTTCCTCCTAATGCAAGACAATGCTAGACCTCATGTGGCTGGAGTGTGTCAGCAGTTCCTGCAAGATGAAGGCATTGATGCTATGGACTGGCCCTCCCGTTCCCCAGACCTGAATCCAATTGAGCACATCTGGGACATCATGTCTCGCTCCATCCACCAACTTCACTTTGCACCACAGACTGTCCAGGAGTTGGTGGATGCTTTAGTCCAGGTCTGGGAGGAGATCCCTCAGGAGACCATCCGCCACCTCATCAGGAGCATGCACAGGCGTTGTAGGGAGGTCATACAGGCACGTGGAGGCCACACACACTACTGAGCCTCATTTTGACTTGTTTTAAGGACATTACATCAAAGTTGGATCTGCCTGTAGTGTGTTTTTCCACTTTAATTTTGAGTGTGACTCCAAAACCAGACCTCCATGGGTTGAAAATTTTGATTTCCATTTTTTAATTTTTGTGTGATTTTGTTGTCAGCACATTCAACTATGTAAAGAACAAAGTATTTAATTAGAATATTTTATTCATTCAGATCTAGGATGTGTTATTTTAGTGTTCCCTTTATTTTTTTGAGCAGTGTATATATATATATATATATATATATATATATACAGTACTTATATGTGTGTGCATATTTATTAATGCATTTATATGTTTATATATGTATTTGCAGACATATATACACTTAGAAACACATATATACACACACATTTATATATATACTGTATATAAGTGTATTGGAGCCCCTTGCCTTTAAGTATAGGAAAACATGAAAAATAATATTTATTCAATATTCATATTTAATAAAGTGTTATACTGTGTATTTACTGTAAATATTTCACATTCTAATGTTTTGCACATAGAGAAATATGTTGCTTGTATTTATTAATAGATATTTCTATATATATCTATACCTATATTTAATCATCTATATATATATGTATAGATATATATTGTACCAAAATACCATAAGATATATGTAGAAATATGTATTTATGAATAAATAGAATATATTCTGCTATGTGCAGAACATTTAAATGTTAAATAATCATATTTTCATGTCGGTAAGCGCACTTAAGAATATTCCATTGTGTTTGTGCACGAGTAGGGTGTTAATATGATCGCTACCCAACATGGGCAAAAAGCTTACTTCTGGTGTAATTAGCGCCCTACTTGTAATCTGGCCCAATGTTAGGGGAATGAGTATGCCAGTAATCTCTTTGAGAAAAATGGGTTGTGTGCATTCTATGGACTCAATGAAAAATAGGGCTGGTCTTCAAATGTTTCCAGCCATAAGTTACTCACCAAAAGGGAACCTTTCTGGATACTAAAGTTAAAAACTAAAACTTTGTTTTCTCTTTCTCGCTCAGTATGTTTTTCTCCTATAGTAAATGTCAGACTGTGTTACTGTATTAGTAGCTCCTCTAACTTTGTAATCTTGAACATAATTATAAATTCAATTATTGTTCCCTTTAGAATTTAAGGATATTTATATATTGGAAATGTATTTAAACTTTCCCTGCTCAGATAAGCACAGTATAATGATATATAAGGTTCTGAATTACTGTGATATTAGCTTACCAACATTATAGGGCATTATATAATTTTTTTTATAGCACTATTTGTTTGTAATGTTTACTAGTGCACCTTAAGTAAGAAAAGGGCCAGTTGCAGTGATTGGCTGGGTCTGCTTTAAATACTAGGTGGTTGTATGTTGTAACATATTAACATAGTAGATGAGGTTGAAAAAAGACCATCGAGTTCAACCTATACAAATCTAAAATACTTACAAAAAGCTCCAGTTAAGTTTAAATAATTCCACTAAAAGGTGACCCATTTAATACTAGCAATCATATAAATGAATTTTGTTTATAGACAGAAATGTATCCAAACAATTTTTAAATGTATCTAGGGTATTGGCATTTACTACCTCCTTTGGTAATGAGTTCCACAAATTTATTGCTCTTACAGTGAAAAAAGGTTTCCGTTGCAGGAAATTAAATCTCCTTTCCTCCAACCATAAATTGTGACCTCTTGTGACAAACAATTTTCTTGGAATAAAAAGAGCTTCTGCCATCTCTGTATATGGTCCTTGAATATATTTATATAAAGTAATCATGTCACCTCTCAAGCTCCTTTTTTCTAAAGAATACAGACCCAGTTTGGCTAGCCTCTCCTCATAACTTAAATTCCCCAATCTCCTTATTAGCTTTGTGGCCCTTCTCTGATTTTTTTTCTAGTTGTACAATATCTTTGTTTGCGATTGGTCCCCAGAACTGCACTCCATACTCAAGGTGAGGTCTTACCAGGGCTTTATATAGTAACAGAATTATGCTTTCCTCCATTGAATCAATGCCTCTTTTAATACATGCTAGTATCTTATTGGTCTTTGAAGCCACTTCCCTGCATTGTGCACCCATCTTTAGCTTCTTATCTATTACTACTCCCAAATCCCTTTCCTCCTCTGTTTGGCTAAGTCTTGTCCCATTTAAATAATACGTTGCCTGCTTATTTTTACTTCCAAAAAGTAGAACATTGCATTTTCCCATATTAAATCTCATTTTCCATTTACCTGCCCATACTTCTAATTTTTGGAGATCCCTTTGTAATGAAAGTTCATCCTGCTCTGACCTAATGACCTTACTTAACTTAGTATCATCTGCAAAAATAGAGATGTCGCTATTTAATCCTTGCTCCAAGTCATTTATAAAAATATTAAAAAGAACATGACCCAGTACTGATCTCTGGGGGACTCCACTGATCACCTTTGTCCAATCTGAATATGATCCATTTACTACTACTCGTTGCTCCCTATCTTTTATCCAGTTATTTATCCATGAGCTAACATTTTCAGCTATTCCCAGTCCCTTAATTTTGTGCATTAATCTCTCATGTGGCACTGTATCAAACACCTTTGCAAAATCTAAGTATATCACATCAACTGATTCCTTTATCTATGTTTTTACTTAATGCCTCAAAGAATCTAATTAAATTAGTTTGACATGATTTATTTTTAAAAAAACCATGTTGATTAGAACTCATAATCTTGTTTACATGAATATGCTAGTCAATATAATCCCTTATAATCCCTTCAAATATCTTCCCCACTATTGATGTCAGACTAACTGTCTATAGCTTCCTGGATCATCCCTGCTTCCCTTTTTGAAGAGTGGCGCCCCATCAGCTTTACGCCAAACCTGGGGTACCATCCCTAAGGATAATGAGTCTTGAAAAATTAAGAGTAGAGGTTTGTCTATAACAGTGCTAAATCCCCTTAACACCCTTGGGTGTATTCCATCTGGGCCTGGAGTTTTATTTACCTTAATATTATTTTTTTTTCCTGATATCCTCTATACATAACCCAGTTAATGGTATGGGCTGGCATGTTCTATTTTGTTCCAAAGTATCATCCAATGGTTCCTACCTTGTGTGTACTGAAGAAAAAATTATATTTATGCTTACCTGATAAATTTGTTTCTTTCTTGACCCGATCTTCTCAGGCAACCACATCTCAGTCAATCACATCACCGAACTCCTCTGGACTGACCACCACTGCATACACTTCTCCTTCAACAAACCCACCACCCACCTCCGACAGTACCACCCGCCCCGCAGAAACTGGAACAACATCACCCAAGACCAACTACACCGCACCCTAAACAAATCCTCCCCACCTCCCTCCACAGACGCCAACTCCTCCGCCCGCAACCTCCACCACTGGATTACAGACTGCTCCAACACCCTCGTCCCACTCAAAAAACCATCTGGCCTTATAGGCCAATATCCCTACTCAATACCGACCTCAAACTGTATGCCAAAATCCTGGCAATGCGACTTAACAAAATACTTCCCCAAATCATTCACGTCGACCAAACGGGCTTCATCCCAAAAAGAGAAGCATGCGATAACACTATTAGAGTGATACAATTGATTGAACAGTCCAGTCGGTTGGAAACACCATCTATCCTAATCTCAACAGACACCGAAAAAGCGCTTGACCGGCTGGACTGGAACTTCCTGCGACATTGCCTTATCACCTTTGGCCTTGGGCCCAAAATGACTCAAAGGATATTTAGCCTTTATACCCACCCTACAGCAAGGGTTCGGTCGAATGGTTTGCTGTCTAGCAGCTTTGATATCCGGAACGGCACGAGACAGGGGTGTCCCCTGTCCCCTCTGCTATTTGCCATCTTGATGGAAGTTCTAGCATTGCACATTAGAAATAACCCTAAAATCTCTGGTCCCCAATTAGGCCCCAATACGTATAAGCTTACCCTCTATGCAGACAACATGCTCACCCTACTCACCTTCCCATCTGAGTCCTTGCCACACCTCTTGGCAGAATTTGAGAGCTTCAGCCTCCACTCTAATTTTCTAATCAATTCCCAAAAATCAGAAATTCTTAAAGTGTCAGTAAACCTAAAATATAATGTTATATAATTCTGCACATAGTGCAGAATTATATAACATTATATTAGTGCTATCGTTATAAAACTTAATATTCCTTTTTAATTTTTTTAAAATATGTCAGTTTTTCAGACCAGCTCTCTGTGCTCTTCTGAGCGGGTCTGTTTTTATTGCACAGCGCATCGGGCCAGCTGTATAGTCACAGCCCGGCCCGACCGCGCCATAACACTAAGTGCAGCTCGCTCTTGCTCTGTCTGACAGCAGGAGCGAGCTGCACTTAGTGTTATGGCGCGGTCGGGCCGGGCTGTGACTATACAGCTGGCCCGATGCGCTGTGCAATAAAAACAGACCCGCTCAGAAGAGCACAGAGAGCTGGTCTGAAAAACTGACATATTTTAAAAATAATAAAAGGGAATATTAAGTTTTATAATGATAGCACTAATATAATGTTATATAATTCTGCACTATGTGCAGAATTATATAACATTATATTTTAGGTTTACTGTCCCTTTAATATCAACATGCGGAGGGGAAATTTTGAAGCCCTTAAAGAGCTCTGCCAATACAAATTGCTTCATGATAAAATTAAGTACTTGGGCATTTATCTCTCCCCCTCTATTAGCAAGATGTTTAAGGATGCAGTCTGTTAAGATGACCACACTTCCTCAAATATTTTATGTCCTCCAGGCTGCTCCGATCCACCTACCAATAACTTACTTGAACCAAATCCAGTCATTGATTAACTCTTTCATATGGGGTAACATTAAACCTTGCATCAGTAGGAAGATACTTATGAAGCCACTGGGTAGAGGGGGGTTAGGGGTACCATCGATTTGCAAGTATTATAAAGCTGTGGTACTGAAAAGGATATTGGAATGGCATGACAGCAGCTCCACCAAGGCATGGGCTTTTATTGACTCCCATCTGCTAAAAACTCCCTCGATCGGTCCACTATGCTGGATTAAACATACATACATGTAGACACACCCTAGCTAGGACATCATGGTTTAATGCCCATTATTTCCGTCCATGGGACTTGATCCGGTCTAAGATTAAAGGGATTTCTTCACCCATCTCCCCAATGACAACAGTCCCCATTAACGCGGAATTCAGTAGGGGAATTATATTAGCTGAACCCTGTCTTAAAGATATCGACTTCACTATACCGTTTACCTGCTTGACATGGGATGGGACACTAAAATCAAAGCCACAGTTGGCGGAGGTCGCTGGTGGTGCTTTCTCCAAAGGCTTAAATATGCTCAGCTGACACACTTAATTGGCACTTCACCTCACAAACAAGATCTTTTGAAAGACCTGACAAACTTTGAGCACTTGTGCCACAGGGGGGTGGTGCCTCAGGGATCAATATCACTAGCAAAGAAAACGTTGGATGATTCCCTCACCCTACCATCCTACTCCTATGACTCACATTGGCAACTGAACTAGGCCTTTCCATCTCCAAAGAGCAGTGGCAAAATATATTTTATAACTCCACTAAGTCATCCTCTTCCCTTAGGATTCTGGAACTGAATCCCAAAATACTGTTCCGTTGGTACCTTACCCCCGATAAACTTAAGCGAATATACCCTAATGCTAGCGCGTCCTGTTGGAGTGGGTGCAGGTCCCTGGGCTCAATGGCCCATATTTGGTGGCACTGCCCAAAATTGCTTCCTTATTGGGAAGGCATCACTAATCACCTAAAAATTGTTATGGGCGAACAATTCACCCTGTCTCCTACCACCGCCCTCCTCAACTTCAAACCAGGTAAAATGTGCAAAATTAAATGGAAACTACTGCAATACAGCCTTAATAGTGCGCAACTAATCATTGCACGTAAGTGGAAGTCCTCTTCAGCTCCAACCTTGCAGGAATGGTTACACAACACATCTGAGCTCCTTGCTGTGGAGGAATTCTCACACTTTAGAAATGGCAGTCTGCCACTATTTCACGACATTTTATTCTACTGGGAAACACTCCTTCACTCCCCACTATAGACAGGTTCAGAGTAACAGGATTGTTGAACCTAATCCTCAATTGGACCTTCCCCCCCCCCCCCCCCCCGGAATGGTTTGATGCTTGCCACTCTTGACATTGTACATATACAAATGCCTACAACCTATGTATTCTAGACTTTGCTCTGCAGAATGAAAGGTGTATATGTCAAATATGTTTAACCTAATGCATTGGGGGCTCATGCTATGTTATCCTTATCTTCTGTAGATGGCCTCACACGGACAATTAGATAGGTATAATATGAGTTAAGGAGGCCACCCTGAACTTTTTCGATATTAACACCCAAATCAAAGCCTCTATGCCATCTCTCTACTCACTAAACTATATGGGTTGACAGACTCTATTGCATGTTTTATGATGAGTGAACGAATGCTCATATTTGGATGATATCTGGCATATTGTATTGCAATATTGCATATTGTATTGCTGGTTTTAGATACTTAAGTCTTTGTTAAAAATGTTAAAATAACTTTTGGGCTTATTCATATTGGGACAACGATGTATGGTTCTGCCTTGTTTTTCTTGTACTGCTATCTGCATTATAAACATCTGTATTGTTGAACTCTCTCAATAAAGCTCATTCTAAAAAAAAAGAAAACACTGTAAAAATAAATAAATAAAAATTACTATAAATTAAAAACCATCTGGCCGCCAAACTACCAACAAAGCCAGCTGGTTCACCCCAGCCCTCCAAGACTCCAAACGCCACTGCAGACGACTGGAAAGAACCTGGAGATCCATTAAGATTCTTCTGGATAAAGCTGCCTTTAAGGAAGCAATCACCACCCACCACCACCTCATAAAAACCGCTAAAAAAACAACCAAGACAGAATCAACTCTAATGCACAAAACAGCAAGGAGTTGTTCTCAGTCATCAAGGAATTCTCTGAACCCAACAGCGACACCACCAACATTCCACCCTCCCAGGACCTCTGCATTACCCTCGCTGCACACTTCCACCGCAAGATCCTCGACATCTATGACATGTTCACGCATCATAACTCAACCTCCACCACCCAATGACACCCCTCCCAAATTCCCCCCCCCCCCTCACCACACACGGACTATTTGGAGCCCGGTCACCACAGATAAAACCCCTCAGAATCATGAAATCCATCCACTCCGGTGCACCCTTGGACCCATGCCCCTATCACATATTCAACAAATCAAGCAACACCATCACCCCTGAACCCCGCCATACTATCAACTGCTCCATCAAAACCGGCACTTTCCCGGATATCTGGAAGAACGCGGAACTGAAACCCCTGCTGAAGAAACTGTCAGCAGACCCCACAGACCCGAATAACTACTGCCCCATCTCTCTACTCTCCTTCCCGGCCAAAGTCATAGAGAAGTCCATCAACTTGCAACTTATTGACCACATTGAGGCCAACCACACCCTGGACCACTCCCAATCTGGCTTCAGAAGCAACCACAGCACCGAGAACGCCCTCCTCGCTGCCACATACGACATCTGCGCCATGCTCGACCAAGGAGAAACCGCCACCCTCATCCTGCTAGACCTCTCAGCAGCTTTCGACACTGTCAACCACAACACCCTCCGCACCCGCCTACACAATGCTGACATTCGCAGAAATGCCCTGGAATGGATCACCTCCTTCCTCACGGGCAGGACCCAGAAAGTCAGACTCCCGCCTTTCTCCTCCAAACCCACACCAGTCAACTGCGGTGTACCGCAAGGCTCTGTGCTGAGCCCCACCCTCTTCAACATCTACATGGCCCCTCTTGCCGCCATCGTCTGAAGCCACGACCTCAACATCGTCTCCTATGCCGACGACACCCAGTTGATCATCTCACTCACCCGAGATCCCACCACCGCCAAATATAATGTCCATGAAGGTCTGACAGCAGTCGCTGCCTCAATGAAGGACAACCAGCTCAAACTGAACACAGACAAAACCGAAGTCCTTCTCCTTGGACCCAATAAATCGGCATGGGATGACTCCTGGTGGCCCACAACCCTCGGTCACCCTCCAATCCCAACCGACCATGCACAAAATCTAGGCTTCATCCTGGACTTCTCACTCTCCATGGACCGACAAATCAATGCCATCACCTCAACATGCTTCCACATTCTCCACCTGCTATGAAAAATCTTCAAGTGGATCCCTACCGAAACCAAGAAAACAAACAAAAAAGTCACCCACGCCCTTGTCAGCAGCTGGTTAGACTACGGCAACGCACTCTACACCGACTACACCATAAAACTCCAAAAGAGACTCCAACGTATCCAGAACGCCTCAGCCAGACTCATCCTTGACATCCCACTCCAATACCACATCACCAAACACCTAAGGAACCTTCACTGACTCCCCATCAACAAGAGAATCACCTTCAAGCTCCTTACCCATGCTTTCAAGGCCCTACACAACATTGGACCCGAATACCTCAACCACCGCATACATTTCTACACCCCCACCAGACAACTCCGATCGGCCGACCAAGCACTCGCAGTCATCCCCCGAATCAGCAAATCCACAGCGGGCAGACGATCCTTCTCTCACATGGCAGCAAAGACATGGAACACCCACCCGCTGCACCTCAAACAATCCACCTCCCTTACAAAGTTCAGAAAGGACCTCAAAACCTGGCTCTTCGACTGAATGCCCATCCCCTCCCCCCCTTCTCCTATCCCCTTTCCCTTAGCACCTTGAGACCCTCACGGGTGATTAGTTTGTGCTCTATAAGTACCCAATAGTTAGATAGATAGAGACACAGTGAGTCAACGGATCATCATAATTACTATTGGGAAGATCACTCCTGACCAGCAGGAGGAGGCAAACAGCACCACAGCAAAGCTGTTAAATACCACTCCCCTTACCCACAACCCCCAGTCATTCGACCAAAGGGAAAGGAGAAAGGAAGTAAATAAGGTGCAGAGGTGCCTGAGGTTTATGCAAAAATAAACTGTCTTAAAATACAGGGCGGTGCCGTGAACTCACCGTGTCAAGAAAGAAACAAATTTATCAGGTAAGCATAAATTTCATTTTCTTTCTTATGACACAGTGAGTCCACGGATCATCATAATTACTATTGGGATTCAATACAGTTAGCCTAAACAGAAGGCACCACTGCTTGAAGAACCTTTATCCCCAAAACAGCCTCAGCTGAAGCAAAAGTATCAAATTTGTAAAATTTTGAAAAAGTGTGTAAAGATGACCAAGTGGCAGCCTTGCAAATCTGATCTCTAGAAGCACCATTTTTGAAAGCCCAGGTAGAATAAACAGCCCTCGTGGAGTGAGCCGTGATTTTCTCAGGAGGCTGCTGACCAGCAGTCTCATATGCCAAGCAAATAATACTCCTCAACCAACAAGAAAGCGAAGTAGCCGAAGCTTTCTCACCCTTACGCTTCCCAGAAAAGATAACAAATAAATAAAGACTTAGTCGCCTGTAAATAATATTTCAAAGCACGAACTACATCAAGGTTGTGCAACAAACGTTCCTTATGAGAAGAAGGATTAGGACACAAAGAAGGAAAAACAATTTCTTGATTAATATTCTTATCTGAAACAACCTTAGGAAGAATACCTAAAGCAGTATGTAATACTACCTTATCAGAATGAAAAATAAGAAAAGGAGCTTCACACTGCAACGCTGAGAGCTCCGAAACTCTTCGAGCCGAAGAGATAGCAACCAAAAACAAAACCTTCTAGGTTAACAACTTAATATTCAAAGAATGCATAGGCTCAAACGGAGCCTGTTGAAGAACTCTCAAAACTAAATTAAGACTCCAAGGAGGAGACAAAAACTTAAACATAGGCTGGATTCTAACCAAAGCCTGACAAAAAGACTGAATGTCTGGTACATCCACCAGACGTTTATTTAACAAAATAGATAAAGCAGACATTTGACCCTTCAGGGTACTAGCATATAAACCCTTCTATAGACCCTCCTGGAGAAAAGCCAAAATCCTAGGAATACTGACTCTACTCCTTCAGGGTACTAGCATATAAACCCTTCTATAGACCCTCCTGGAGAAAAGCCAAAATCCTAGGAATACTGACTCTACTCCAAGAGTAGCCCTTAGATTCACACCAATGCAGATATTTATGCCATATCTTGTAATAAATCTTTCTAGTCACAGGCTTACACACCTGAATCATAGTCTCAATAACTGACTCAGAAAAACCACGCTTAGATAGACTCAAGCGTTCAATCTCCAAGCAGTCAGCTTCAGAGAAACAAGATTTGGATGAAGGAAGGGACCCTGAAGTAGAAGGTCCTTCCTCAATGGAAGAATCCAAGGTGGACAGGATGACATCTCCACCAGATCTGCATACCAGATCTGCGAGGCCACGCCGGTGCAATGAGAATTACCTCCTGTCGAATCCGAGCAATAACTCGAGGAAGAAGGGCAAACAGAGGAAACACGTATGCCAGACTGAACTTCCAAGGAACTTCTAGAGCATCTATTATAACCGCTTGAGAATCACTTGACCTCAAACCGTACTTCAGAAGCTTGGCATTGTGACGAGATGCCATAAGATTCAACTCCAGTTGACCCCACCTGAGAATCAAACTGGAAAACACCTCCGGATGAAGCCCCACTCCCCCGGATGAAAAGACTGTCTGCTCAGAAAATCCACATCCCAGTTGTCCACCCCTGGAATGTGGATAGCAGACAGACAACAATTGTGAGCCTCCGCCCACTGAATAATCCTGGCTCCGTCCTTCATCGCCAAGGAACTCCGAGTTCCTCCCTGATGAATGATGTAAGTCACGGACGTTATATTGTCCAACTGAAATCTGATAAACTGGGTTGAAGCCAACTGAGGCCAGGTCAGAAGAGCTTTGAAGATTGCCCTCAGCTCGAATACATTTATAGGAAGAACCGATTCCTCCTGAGTCCACAAACCCTGAGCCTTCAACGAACCCCAGAAAGCTCCCCAACCCAGCAGACTGGCATCCATGGTCACAATTACCCAGGAAGGCCTGCGAAAACAGGTTCCCTGGGAGAGAAGATACTGAGACAACCACCACTGAAGAGAATCTCTTGCAGCCTGATCTAGAACAATCTTTGGAGACAGATCCATATAATCTCTGTTCCACTGTCTCAGCATGCATAACTGCAGAGGTCTGAGATAGAACCGAGCAAACGGAATGATGTCCATGGGAACCGTTGTTTTGTTTAAAAATAACAAACTCTTGATTGAAGAATCAGACACCTAACTTTACCCCTTCCTTGTAACTGATACAAACAAAAAGAATGACTGCGGGTTGTGGGTAAGGGGAGTGGTATTTAACAGCTTTGCTGTGGTGCTCTTTGCCTCCTCCTGCTGGTCAGGAGTGATATTCCCAATAGTAATTATGATGATCCGTGGACTCACCGTGTCATTAGAAAGAATAGTACCTCAGCCTTCTCGCTGTCATTGTTGATCATGCTACCCTCCACGCATTTTAATGTACCTATATTGTCATTCTTAGATTTTTTGCTATTTATGTACTTAAAGAACCTTTTAGGGTTAGACTTAGAATCCTTTGCAATTAATTTTTCTTTTTCAATTTTGGCTAATTTGATTGCTTTTTTGTATGCTTTGTTACATTCCTTATAAATATGGAATGTTGAGTCTGTACTATTTTCTTTGAATAATTTAAATGCCCTACATTTTTTCCTAATTTCTCTTAACACATTTTTATTTAGCCACATTGGCTTGGATTTTTTATTTTTATTTTTATAACCATATGGTATTTGTTGATATGTTTATTTATTTAACAAAGTTTTAAATGTTATCCATTTATCCTCTGTATTTTTTTTAGAGAATACGTTGTCCAAATTTATGTTATTTAATGAATTCCTTAAATTGTTGAATTTTGCTTTCTTAAACTTAAAAGTCTTAGTTAAATCTTTAAGACACTGCTTTTGAAAAGAGATTTCAAATGTGACCATGTTATGATCACTGTTACCTAAATGTTCTTTGACTTCTATGTTTGATATTATATCTGTATTGTTTGATAGCACTAAATCTAATATAGCGTTAATCCTAGTTGGCTCCTCTATTAATTGTGAAAAGAAGTTATCCCTGAGAACGTTTAAAAATCTATCCCCCTTAGCTGAATTACTAGTTTCATTGGCCCAGTTTATATCAGGGTAGTTAAAATCTTCCATAATTACAGCACTGTTATTAGCAGCCTTACCTATTTGCATTAGTAGTTGAGTTTCCTCCAGGTCACTAATGTTGGGTGGCTTGTAGCATGTTCCTAGTAATTTTTTTTTTAGGATTTTCCCCCCCACTCTTTATTTCCACCCACAGGGTCTCTACATTGTCGCTTGTATCATAAATATCTTCCCTTATTGTATGTTTAAGGTTAGGTTTAATATACATGCAGATTCCTCCACCCCTTTTATTATTCCTGTCCCTCCTAAATAAAGTAAACCCCTCTAAGTTAGCTGCCCAGACATGTGAATCATCCCACCAAGTTTCTGTTATACTGATAACATCATAGTCCTCTTCTGCAACTAAGAGCTCCAGCTCCCCCATTTTACCTGTCACGCTTCTTGCATTTGTTGTCATACATTTAATTTGCATGTGCTTTCTGCTGCTACTTGGTGTGCTTTCCTCCATACTTTCTAATGTGACATTTCTTAAGTCATCCCTTTCTTGAGATATTAAAGGAGTGACATATTCACAGACTGATCTCTCTGTTCTATTGTGTTCTAACTGACCCTCCCCCCCTTTGCCTAGTTTAAAAGATTCTCTAAACGTGCTACCATCCTTTTCCCCAACACACCTGTAACTACCTAAGATTAAGCGCTAAAAAGAGTACGAAACGCATCAGGGGTTCACTGCCTCACTTGCCTGCTTCAAGATGTTTGCTTTTTTTTTTTTTTTTTGAAAATAATTTTTATTGTGGTTTAATTACGGCATACAAGCATAAAATGCTAACATGAATTGGTTACAAAACATATGCATAAACAGGGAGTAATCTAAGGTAACATCTTGTCTAAGCTTTTCCTTTACAGAAAAAAAAAAAAACAGAACAAACAAGACATGAGAATAATACTAGCAATCATTACAGAGCACCTACATTACGGGCCCAGAGGACCTCTCACAACTTTATTATGCTGTAGTCTCAAGGATTCAAGTAGGTGTATCTACAATAGTATGGACCTCTAAAGGGTCCAAATAGGAAACCACATTATTCATGTTGTGTACAATTTAAATCATATGAGAAAAGTGGTGCGATATGTAAAGTGTATCAGCTTCAAGGTGTAGTATTATGACACATTTCATGTCATAGGTTAGTTACCAGTAAGAGTAACCGAGGGGGGATGGAATGAGTTAGGATGAAATGGGTTAAGGGGAGGTTACTCCTGAAAGGCAAAATGAAATATTCAAGGCTGGAAAGTAGTACGTTTCTAGTAGTTGCGGTATAGTCGAGAGAAACCGCTTAGGTAGTCCCCCTCGATAGAGGAGGTTCCTTGTGGAAAATAAATGGTAGTAAGTAAGGGTATATGAATTGTGATAAGAGATTGTGGGGGGGGGGAGGTATTTATATATAGTTGTAAAGTTAGGTAGGTTCGGTGAGGCGGCCAGTACGCCTGTCATGTGGTATAGTTAAGGCCTATAGGGGTGATACTGACAGTGTCTATACAAATCTAAAAGAACAGCATAGGAGAGAAAAGTAATACTATACATGCAATGAACATTCAGTAAACATTAACTTACATACCTCAACATTTTGAGTATTAAACATTTGTATTTGTATGTAACACATGCACAAGACCAGCTGCAGCTATACTGCTGTCCATGTTAGTATGTAGGGTCACCTGATTAGAGTATGTGTCCGTATGTGTCCGTGAGTGTTTGTCTAGTGTCCAGGTGTTACCTCATGTAGTCTCGTTGTTTCCTCGGGTAGGTTTAAGGGTAATTTATGTTGATGTCCTCTAAACGGAGTTCCAAGTAAATGTGAGTGGGGTCATAAAGTTTGATAAGTTAAGCTCTGTAATGAGATGGAAGTCGTTGTTTAGTGAGTGTATGGCCTAAGTAAGTCGGGCTGACCCCTCGACCACAGATGTTATGTAGCTTGACGTCCTCCTAAGGTGTGTTTTATGTTTTTTGTGAAGGCGTGTGCAATGTAATGTCTGCATGCGGGAATGTAGTGTAAGGTTAATACTATACCATTAAACTTTAACAGAAATAACAGTTGACACAGTAAGGACAGCATCTAGTTAATAGTCTGCAAGACAATCAGATGATTAGGTTGTTAGGACATGAGCTATTGGAGCCCCATCAGGCCTGAAATGAGGTCCATAGAGCAGTCCCTGCTGTAGGTGTAGCTATAAAAAGTCTCTCTAGAAAAATAAACTCACAAACTTTTGACAATAACATCAACATATAAGAGACCTAAAACAAAAGAATGAAGGACAAAATTAGGTGTATACTTATCGTCCTTAAGGCACTCTCGTTAGGATATATTAACCAGGCAGCCAGGTGAAGCTGCAGCATAGTCTTACAGTGCAGAGCACAAAGTTAGAGTCTTGCGGGTGGCTTTAAGTTGACGGTGAGCCAGATCTATATCTCCGAGGGAGTGCAGACCAGTCGGGTCTTTCTGGTTGTTTACGTTGAATAGGGTCTTGCACCTTGCTTGGGGACCAGTTTGGATGGCTGATTCTTGTATGACTTGTGATGGTTTGGTGGCCACTGGAGGTGGAAGTGGAAGAAGCTGGCCATTCTTCTGCTGAAGCATTTAATTGGTTGTGTTGAGGATGTAAGTTCTCTTTGCGAGAAGGCAGCAGGTTCCAGAGTTGTAGAAGTTCATAGCCTTTATCTGGCTTCATGATTGTGAAAACTTGGTTGTTTCTGAAGATAAGTAGCTTTATGGGATAGCCCCATCTGTACCTAATGTTGTTCTTTCTGAGAATAGAGGTAACTTCAGTAAAGGTTTTTCTTTTCTGTAGAGTCCTTGCAGACAGATCAGGGAATATTTGTACGTTTCTGAACTTATCAGGTAAAGCAGGTTTCTGGAAATGGGCCCTTTGGATTCTTTCTTTATAAGTGTAGTAGTGCATACGGACTATTATATCTCTCGGCTGATCCTCCGATAAGCCTTTGGGTTTGAGCGAGCGATGGGCTCTATCAATCAGGTCTTCCGATTTCAAGGCTGGAGGTGCTAGTAGATGGAACAATTCCCTGAGGAATGGTTGTAAGTCGGACATGGAGACGGTCTCAGGCACCCCCTGGATCCGTAGGTTGTTGCGCCTGGACCTGTCTTCCAGGTCGGCAATTTTATCTTCTACTACATCGAAGTAATCAGAAAGTCGCTGTGCGAAGTTTAGTAGATTGGATTGTTCGGAGGTCATATCCTCTTGGCGTCTTTCAAGAGAATCGATGCGTTCATTTGTAGACGAAATTTCTCTTTTCAGCTCAGCAGTAGAAGCTGTAAGTTTAGCCGTGAATGACGCATGGTGATTATCTAGTAAAGATTTCAAAGAGTCCATGATGAAAGTAGGGGTAACTGTAGTTGGTGAAGACTGCTGGATATCTTGCATGGCTGCCAGCGTGAGTTCAGAGGTTTCGGTTCTCGGTGACTCCAGGGATTCAGTGTCACTAAGCTGTTATGCTGTACACAGGGGCCCAAAATGATCAATCACAGTCTTTTTTGGTAATAAAAGCTGTTTATTTTTTTTCCTGGCTGACTGTGACATGCTATTAAGCGAAGTATTTATTGTATAGCTAAGATTTAGCGGGTATTCTGCTGCTTCAGGAGCGGACTTATTTGAACCTATATACTGAAATTATGTTATATTACACTGAGTGGTAGACAGGCTGAAACAGCCAAGCTGTTTTATTCCATGGTTCTTATAGTGTAGTTATCATCTAATTGGAGTACAGGTACATAGAAACTTAGAAACAATGATGAACTGCAAGGAATTCAGGCCTCAATAACACACTATTGCAGCTTTTGTTTACTAGAGGTTGGGAGGCTGAAGATAATTAACTGTTTTTGCTGTACTTCTTGCTTTTGAAAACAGTGTGATGTCACAGGGTGCTGTAACTGAAGTTTTCCTCCGTGTAGATTTTACTTATGCAGAGCTGTTCTAGCAATAGACTTTTAACTGTGTCCCTGAACTAGGCACCTAAGACTGAAGTGTTATCTAGCCGCAGGGAAAGCAAGCCCAGAGAGGATGTATGTGCAGCTCTTCTGCTGTATAGTTCACTGATATGCCAGGTGATCAGAGAAAGACCTAGAGGTACACAGTTGTGGGTATAACACTAGAAAAATGGCCAGTGGAGGCCTGCATTGAAATAGGTTCCCACGTGGCAATAGTATTATGGTGGTTATTAATTTATACAGTTAGTATAGGCGAGTGGGCTTAGATGCACCCTTTTTTATTTATGTATTTTTTCCCCGTTGGCTATATGTCTATATAGACTGCGGTACCAGCTGTTTGTGACTGCGCTGAGGTCAGATGTTAAATATTGGGGCTTAACTGCACAGCGTTAACTGTCACACTTCGCACCGGGTGTATGTTAGTAGTGAGAAAAATCCAAGATGGCGCTTTCGCGCCTTAGCACGATATGCACCCGGTAGCAGTGAAACCCAGATGAGAGGTTTTGAAATGGGTATGTTTCTGCTATACTAATATTAATGAAGGAGATAGTCTAATTTGTCTCTAGGCGATGTCCGCCCGAGTGCTACTCACGCTTGCCGCCTCTGTTGTATTGCCGGAGGAATGACCCCTGCGTTGTTTTAGGCAGATCTCCTTTTGCAGCAGCTGCAGCGTCCTCAAATAAGCTCCGGAGCGGATCCCCGACCCTCCGGAGCTAGATGCGATATGATACAGTAGTATAAGCTGTGTTGAACCCTCCGGTCTCTGGGTAAGATTAGCTCCTCTTCTCTGAGGCTCCTATAGACTGCGGCCTAAGTCAGCTCCTAAAAAGTCACCGGGTGACTCAACGTGCAGATAGTAGGAGCACAGCAGCTAAATAATGACTAAAGTGTCTCTTAAAAAATAAAGAAAAAACGGTCCTTTGTTGGTTTTTAGAAGCATAAAGCTAGTGCATAAGTGGGAGCTCTGAAAGGTTGCGACTGCTCTGTGTGGTGTTTGGCTCCGCCCCCGATGTTTGCTTTTTTAACCTTGATATAAATGCTAAGTTTTACGATTTACCCCTGGAGTGCTCTGGACTCTTCTTGTATAATTCCAATTTTTCCAGGGCTGCTTTTTATTCCCAGTCCGGCCCTTTCCATGCCAGTGAGTTTTTGATCATCGGGATGAGATGAAGGGGCTGAATTATCATACTGCGAGCGGACATCGATAAATGCCGACAGCATATGCTGTCTGCATTTATCATTACACAAGCATTTCTCATGAACAATTTTCATGGGGTGGTCCCCAAAAATAAATAAATAAAGAAAAATATAAAGAAAAGTAACACCAGTAAAAATAAAATATATGTTTATAGTTTTATCACCCACCCCATTTTTATGCTTAAAGCAAATATCCAGTAAGGTAAGAAACCAGTATTTTTTTGTGTTATATCCAGAGGGTCATGTGACCACTTAAAGAAAATAGAGACTAAGCGCCTTACATTGTGACCTCTCAACTACATGCTTATCTTTAGTGTGTGGAGTGTGTAGTACAATTCTAACACTGACCACATGCTATTGAGAGGATCAAGTCATTTGAACAAGATTACCCTATTTTTAATAGGTTGTCATAGGGGTTAATGAGTTTTTTCTGAGCTTAAGGCACAGTTTCACAGCCCCGTTGCATTTATTACCATAAACCGGTTTTATTTTTACTCTAACCGGATGCTAACCAGAGTGTCAAGCAGCAATGGCAGGACCCTTTTCCAATGAGCTGTCACATGCTTCTTTTAGTTGTACAGGGGCTGAGCTCTTTTACTGCCTATCCTCAGAATCAGATTCTAGACAAGTGCCCAAGCTAGGGTCAAGGGGGATTTGCCCCCTCTTGCCCACTCTGGAGGCCATGTGCTAAGCTTTTGCATCATTCTGTCTTTAATTTTCAAACCAATTTAAGCATAATTTGCAAACCTGTGAACATGTTTAGAAAACTTTGAATTGCACTGTATTTCAAATGTACTTTCTGTCTCTTTAACACCTATTTACAACCAATTCTCCTTTGCATTACTTCCAGCCTTTGGGGTAGATTTACCAAAGGTCGAGCGGACATGATTCGCTGTAGCAAATCATGTCCACTCGACCTTGCTAAATGCCGACAGCATACACTGTCGGCATTTAACATTGTACAAGCAATTCTGGTGAAATGCTTGTGCATTGCCGCCCTCTGCTCACTTGCGGCAAATCGGCCGCTAACAGGGGCATTAATCCCAATTGTATAGGATCGGGATGATTTCAGTCCGACACCTAAAAGGTGGCGGAGAAGTTAAGGAGCAGCTGTCTTATGAACGCTTCTTCTTAACTTCCGTTTTTGGAGAATCAGAAACAATGAGGCGTCGATGCGGCATCCGCTGCTTAATAAATCGTCCCCCTTGTATCATCTTTCTCATTTTCTATGTTTTATCATCCTCTTATTTAAACTATAAAAATATGAGAAATATATTTTTCTCTAACATTATAAGTATATGTATAAGCGTAAGAGAAAAAAACGGAATCACTAGTGTACAAAAGACTCTAATTGAAGGATAATGCTTTGTAATATAATGCTTCATCTCTTAGTGCTGCATGCTGATAATGTTTTACTGTAAGGATAATTAGCAGACTCTTATACTGTAGAGGACATATACTACGCACCTGTAAAACCAGTCTGGATTGCAGGCTGTTGAGTAGCAGAGAGAGGGACAGACTGACCCAACTCATACACCTTGCACATATCATTGTGGAATATCTCCAGACAGGAGGAAAATTGAACCCACATACGCTCTAGCTCTTCACGATCCTTCTTGGAGAGCTGCTTGTCACGAAGGGCTGCTGTCAGTATGTTCCTGTTACTGAGTGCCAGTTCCTGTGCCCTCTCTCGAGTACGTCTTAACTCAGAGCGTAAGCGGACACTGTCTGATGAGCCTCCTACACAGACTGCCAGATGCCTGTAACAAGAGACCACCTTTCCATCCACATATATGTAGAAGAGAGATGGGAACAAAATCACAAATACATTTCACTTGTATGGACAACACTGTGTGTGCTGGAGCTTTGCTTGCAACATTTCTTGGGGGGGGGGAATAACCATGCTAATTAACATAAATTAGCATAAATAATCATGCAGCATAAATCAAACACTAATTCTGATAGGACTGATTTTAAATAATAATTTACTTTAGATTAGATTCTCACATACTTAGAATATGTTTTATCCCAAAAGGGTCTATATTACTATGTTTATTATTTTTTATATACATTGGGACCTGAACCTTAAATACTGTTTGGGTGGCAAACCTAGCTGGCGCTACCATTTATTTATTGAGCAAGTATCACTTGAAGATTTAAAAAGGGACAGTAAAGTCACAATTAAACTTGTATGATTTTAGATAGACCATTTTATTAAAAAAAAATCCAGTTTAGTTATATTATCAAATTTGTTTTGTTCTTGTGGTATACTTTGTTAATTAGTCAACCTAGGTAGGCTCAGAAGTATGCATGTGCCTTTAACACTCTATGGCCGCAGTGTTTGCAACAATGTCTGAAGCAATGTTATGCATTATTGTAAACATACTGCCATAGAGTGCTTAAGACACATGCATGCCCTTTAGCTTTATATGCGCTTACCTAGACTTACAAAGCAAATGTAATATTAGAAGTAAATTGTTTTTAACCTTTGTGGATCACCTATGAATGATTTGTATTAGGTCCTCTAAACTAATATTAGATCTGATTTTTTACCATACTGTAAATATATAAAATAAAATCTATAGCAGATTCTTTAAGGAACATTCTAATGAAAAAGTAAAATGCTGTTATTCATTAGAGAATGTTATTTTTTCAGTAATGTTCATTACTATATATCTAAACCCACAAAGGGGATACATGTATAGCTAAAGTCACACTCCGGAACTCATTGCTTCTCCTGGGCAAAACATTGCAGGTTAGCCAATATAGAGTGGCTTGTAGTCACCAATCACTGGCCATATCTTGCTTAGCAGCTGTAGTGAGTTATGGATCCTGAGAAGGATTTTAGCTGTGTGTTTAATCCCTTTGCAAGGGTTAAACACATTGGGGATGGTCACAATCTATCCTTTAAAAATGTGCTGCATGTTAACGACTGCCAATTAACCTTTTACAATGTCAAAGCAATCACAATCATCCATTACCATTTTTTATCAGGAACACATTTTTCATTATCAGTTTGATGGGAAATATTCCTATACTTAACATGTGCCTGTCCCATTTGGTTAATCAGAATCCAAAAGCTCGATAATTATCAACACATTTTTAGGGCCATTTTTTAAGTATCGAATTCCACAGCTAAAAAGCTTGATAAATCCAAGACAACACTTTTTTCCATTATTTCAAATACCACGTTTTTGAGCGTAGCATTGGTTTGGGGAATCATATTGGGCCAGATTACGAGTGCCAAGCTAACAGTTACATGCAAGCATAAAGGAGTTTATCGTGGGTGTTGGCATGCATCGGATGTAGCGCTTGTATTACAAGTTGAAAGTAAATGTGATTGCTTGAGCGCAATTGACGTTAACGTGCGCTGGTATAGCGCATCCTCAGAGCTCTGGTTAGCTCTTTTGTGAAACAAAAAAACTGTCACAAAACAAATAAAACTAAATTGCAAAGTAAAGTTACACTTACAATAACACTATCTAATAAAAATTATTGCATAAAAAAGTTATAAGGGCTCAAAGAAATGAGGAGGTCGCAGGCAGGCAAAGGACGTTAACATAGAGATACATGCATATACATGTCTATTGATGTGTGTGTGTATATATATATATATATATCAAAAGATAGAAGACAGCACTCTCTGGTCTTAAATACAAAGGTTGTTTTATTTGTAGTGACGTTTCGGGGAAAGCTTCCCCTTCCTCAGTCCGGTCTGAGGAAGGGGAAGCTTTCCCCGAAATGTCATTACAAATAAAACAACCTTTGTATTTAAGACCAGAGAGTGCTGTCTTCTATCTTTTGCTATTATTACCCACATTCATGCACCCTGGCAAATCGTGATACTGTTCGTGAGAGTGCACTTGTCCTACTAACCTATATATATATGCATGTTTATATGTGTTTACATATGTATTTATATGTGTATTTATGTATTTACAGACATGTATACACATATAAACACATAAATACATATGTATAAATATATATATATATATATATACTGTATATATATATATATATATATATGCTCTTATGTATATATGTATACATAAGAGCATATATATATATGTATATCTTATGTATATATAGAGCATATATATATATGCTCATATATATATATGCTCTATATGTGCTCTTTGCAGTTAAAGGGACATGAAACCCAAAAATTTTCTTTCATGATTCAGATAGAGAATACAAATTTTAAACCACTTTCCAATTTACTTCTATTATTTAGTTTGCTTCCTTCTCTTGTTATCCTTTGCTGAAAGCTTTATCTAGGAAAGCTCAGGAGCAGCAGAGAACCTTGTTTCTAGCTGTTGATTGGTAGCTGCATATTTATATCGATTGTGATTGGCTCACCCATGAGTTCAGTTAGAAACCATTAGTGGATTGCTGCTACTTCAAAAAAATTATACCAATAGAATGAAACAAATTACATAATAGAAGTAAATTAGAAAGTTGTTTAAAATGTTATTCTCTATCTGAATCATGAAAGAAAACATTTGGGTTTCATGTCCCTTTAAGTAGATGAAAACATGAAAAATCATATTTATGCAATATTCATTTTTAATAAAGTGTTATACTGTGTATTTAAAATAAGTATTTCACATTCCAATGTTAGGCACATAGCAGAATATGTTCTATATATTTTTAAATATATATTCCTATATATATCTTTGTATATATCTATACATATATACATATACCTGTGTGTGTGTGTGTGTATATATATATATATATATATATATATGGAGAGAGAGAGAGGTAAAGATATATATTTTACCAAAAAACATCAGATATATGTAGAAGTATGTATTTATGAATACATAGAACATATTCAGCTAAGTGAAGAACATTGGAATGTGAAATATTGGTATTTTCATGTCGGGGTATCTCACTTGAGAATTTGTGATCAGGTTTATGGGCAAGTAGGGTGTAAGGTTTTTTTGGAACTTTTTTTGCTCCATTGACTTCTAGGGGGGAATACGTGTGCGATATTCTAACTTCTGCTTTTTTCTGAGCATCTGGATAGTGCGCAATCGGAAACTTTTTACTTTCAACTTATAATATGAGTGCTACCTGACACGCACAAAAACCTTACTTCTATCTTCCCCCAAAACAAAGAACAGTATTGTGATTTAACCCTTAGTAAGCAAGGGACATTAGTTAAAAAATAACACGCTGTAAAGAATAAGGGGCCGATTTAACAAAGGTCTGTCCGACATTGTCCGCTCAGCGGATCATGTACGACAGACATCGCTGAATGCCGACAGCATATGCTGTTGGCATTTATCATTGCACAAGCAGTTCTGGTGAACTGCTTGTGCAATGCCGCCCCCTGCAGATTTGCGGCCAATCGGCCACTAGCAGGGGGTGTCAATAAAGCAGATCGTATCTGATCGGGTTAATTGCTGTCCGCGGCTCAGAGCTGGCAGACCAGTTAAGGAGCAGCGGTCTTAAGACCTCTGTTTCTTAATTCATATTCAGAGGATGCTTATGATTTGTAAAGTTTATTGTTTCTAATTATTTATTAAAATAAACTGTATTGTAGTAGCAAATGGAACTATTATGCCTACAACTATCTTTTGAAATATATTCTCAATATAATTATCCTTACAGAAAAGAAATCTTCATATAATTATTTAACTCCAAAATCGTGGCCAGTGACCCACATTAAGTGCCATGCATGTGTTTCATTGGTCATCAAGGGTGTACATATTGCTTACACACCAATCAGCTGCCATATTGGATTAGAATGTTCCTTTTGATATTAGATTAGAATCTCCCCTTTAAAGCGCCACTCAATGCAGTAAAATTACATATTTAACAAGTGCATACTAAAAAGACAATTATTAAACACCGACGCTGAATTTCAAATAAGCAGTAGATTTTTTTTCTGACAATTTTATTTCTTCTCTCATTTTCTGGCCCCTTGTATCATGTGACAGACATCAGCCAATCACAGACTAGTATACGTATACCCTGTGAGCTTGTACACATGCCCAGTAAGATTTTGTTCCCCAAAAAGTGTGAATATAAAATGACTGTGCAAAATTTGATAATGGAATTAAATTGGAAAGTGTCTTAAAACTGCATGCTCTATCTGAGTCATAAAAGTTTATTTTGACTTGAGTGTCCCTTTAAGTGATTTTTTTGTTATCACAAATATAAAGTTTTAAAAAGTCTTTATTACTTGAACTACCACAGTGTGTTCCATTCATTGATACAAGTGGCTCATTTAGTTAACTGCGCTAAGTACATTTATAATATCCCAGTCAATCTTCTCTAACGAGTACACAGTTCTTCAGAGATTGTCAAGACCTACATAAACCTATACATCTCACACCATTCTACATTTTTTAATTAAATAACATATGATAATTAGAAATAGATAAACTAAGCTAAAAGGTCAGAATATTTATGTTTAGTCTTGTTGAGAGCAAATGTACTTTTAAAGGCATCAGAAACGATTCACAGCGTTTCAAACATTCTGCATACAATTTTGATAGTAAAATATTCATTGTTTTGCAGGCCCCAGATAAACCCATTGAAAAGCTTATTTGAATGTTGTTTATCCTACTGTAGTTCCTTTGCTGTATTCAATTAGGTATAAATGAACTCCTGCACATATCATCCAATCGCTGTGCAGCATGTATGAATGTCAGGACTGTCCATTCCACGGAATGCACGCCAGCCTCTCTACTACAAGATTCAGAATTAGTCAAAATTAAACGCTCATGATTCAGATAGATCTCACAATTTTCACTATTCACTTCCTTTATACATATTGTGATTAGCTGATAGTTGTCACATGATGCAGGGAAAAGAAAATAGAACTAACTTTTAAATTTGCCAGAAATTACTACTCATTTTAAATACAGACTAAGGGGCCTATCTATCAAGCTCCGAACGGAGCTTGAAGGCCCGTGTTTCTGGCGAGTCTGAAGACTCGCCAGAAACACAAGTTATGGAGCAGCGGTCTAAAGACCAGGTCCGACAGACATTTGTTCAGGTCCGACAGGCAGGTCCGATCAGGTCCGATAGACATTTGTTAAATTGGCCTCTAAGTGCTTTTGCATTCTTTTTTATTAAGCATTTATTGAGTAAAGGGCCACTAAATACAGTAGAATTGCTTAATTAGCAAGGGCATGATAAAGTGACAATGCAATAACAAACAAGCAGTATGACAAATGTATGTTTTTCCTAATTTACCGGCCCCCTGTATCATGTGACAGCCATCAGCTAATCACAGACTAGTATACAATGTACATGCTCAGTAGTGTGTATATATAAAGATTGTGCAAAATATGATATTATAAGTAAACTGGAAAGTGTCTTAAAACTGCAGGCTCGTTCATAAAACTTTAATTTTGACAAGACGTTACTAAGAGGTAGATTTGATAATTAAAGTAAATTGGAAATATTTTAAAATAGCTGTAATTCTACTCTATGGGGCATATGTATCAAGCTCCGAATGGAGCTTGATGCCCCGTGTTTCTGGCGAGCCTGCAGGCTCACCAGAAACAGCAGTTATGATGCAGCGGTCACAAAGACCGCTGCTCCATAACCTGTCCGCCTGCTCTGAGCAGGCGGACAGACATCGCCGCAATTCAACCCGATCGAGTACGATTGGGTTGATTGACACCCCCCTGCTGACGTCTGCAGGGGGCGGCGTTGCACCAGCAGCTCTTGTGAGCTGCTGGTGCAATGCTGAATACGGCGAGCGTATTGCTCGCCGTATTCAGCGATGTCTGTCGGACCTGATCCGCACTGTCGGATCAGGTCCGACAGACATTGATAACTAGAGGCCTATATATTTTTTTATTACAGTTATTATATTTTCTTTTGTTAGAGCTATACCTGCATATTATTTTGCTGCCATTAGAAAACATTAATAATTATGTCACATATGTTAAAACATGCTTTACATCAACTATATTGTTATATATGAAGTCACTTTTTAAAGACTAATTCTGATTATTTATTTTTTAGTCTTCTGCATAACTTTAAAGATTTACCAAAGCTAATAGCTGCTATTACAATTTTCACCTCTGACAAAGTGTGATTCCTCACACGAAACGCGTAAGAGGCACATTTGTTGCACTGTATGGAGCTCCTGTATGTTCTCACCTTCTTGTTAGAACGCTCCATGATTTTGCACTCGCTGCTATTTTTTTTCATTATTACAATTTAATATTACTGTGCTATTAATTTGCATGTAGCTTTATCTCAAAGGGATATACATTTTCTTTGTTGAATTTATAAAAAAGTAATTTTAATATGCACTGCATGTTTTTGTTCCATAGCTTGAAGGATGTGTCACTGTCTTCCAGTGAAACTGTAGGAGTTGTCCTTATCAGCCAGTGAGGAGTTGTGCATAATCATGTACTTCCTGTTAGTTTGAAAATAAAAATAGCTTTAAAGGGACACTAAACGCAATTTTTTTCTTCCATGATTCAGATAGAGCATGCAATTTTCAGCAACTTTCTAATTTACTCCTATTATTATTTTTTCTTCGTTCTCTTGCTATCTTTATTTAAAAAGCAGGAATGTAAATCTTAGGAGCCTGTGTTCTATCAGACTTACTGCGCATGCTCTGTATGACATAATCGCACTCAACATATGTTAAATAGGAATGTGTGGAATGTGATTATGTCAATCAGCAACATGCGCAGTCAGATGGAGCAGATTCTGACTTGGAAGCTGTAGTGTCGGATTTTGCTGCTTAAACAAATGCGCGCATGCGCTGTTATATCGCTTGTCATGGTCAAGAGGAAAAAGGTAACAATTACAGTGTGTTTTGTGTGTGCGTGTGTGTATATATATATATATATATATATATATATTCACTATTGTGTCAAATCGAATTTTGGCAGCTCCTTGAGTCTCCTCCTAGCGTTGTTCTTTAAGGTGGACATATATTCTAGCTAAGGTAAAAAAATATAGCATTATAGTCATACTGTTGTTAAACATATGCTCTCTCCAAGTTTTAACCCCTGCATTGGCAAAACATTTATGAAGCCTGGGATGAGGGAAGGATGGGGGAGAGAGAGTATGTGGCCTAGATATAGAGTTTGGCGTTAGCCGTGAAAACCAGCGTTAGAGGCTCCTAACGCTGGTTTTAGGCTACCTCCGGTATTTGGAGTCACTCAAAAAAGGGTCTAACGCTCACTTTTCAGCCGCGACTTTTCCATACCGCAGATCCCCTTACGTCAATTGCGTATCCTATCTTTTCAATGGGATTTTTCTAACTCCGGTATTTAGAGTCGTGTCTGAAGTGAGCGTTAGACATCTAACGACAAAACTCCAGCCGCAGGAAAAAAGTCAGTAGTTAAGAGCTTTCTGGGCTAACGCCGGTTTATAAAGCTCTTAACTACTGTACTCTAAAGTACACTAACACCCATAAACTACCTATGTACCCCTAAACCGAGGTCCCCCCACATCGCCGCCACTCGATTACATTTTTTTAACCCCTAATCTGCCGACCGCCACCTACGTTATCCTTATGTACCCCTACTCTGCTGCCCCTAACACCGCCGACCCCTGTATTATATTTATTAACCCCTAACCTGCCCCCCACAACGTCGCCGCCAGCTACCTACACCTATTAACCCCTAATCTGCCGACAGCAAAGCGCGGCCACCTACATTATAGCTATGTACCCCTAATCTGCTGCCCCTAACACCGCCGACCCCTATATTATATTTATTAACCCCTAATCTGCCCCCCACAACGTCGCCGCCACCTGCCTACACTTATTAACCCCTAATCTGCCGAGCGGACCGCACCGCTATTATTATAAAGTTATTAACCCCTAATCCGCCTCACTAACCCTATAATAAATAGTATTAACCCCTAATCTGCCCTCCCTAACATCGCCGACACCTAACTTCAAACATTAACCCCTAATCTGCCGACTGGAGCTCACCGCTATTATAATAAATGTATTAACCCCTAAAGCTAAGTCTAACCCTAACACTAACACCCCCCTAACTTAAATATAATTTAAATCTAACGAAATTAATTAACTCTTATTAAATAAATTATTCCTATTTAAAGCTAAATACTTACCTGTAAAATAAACCCTAATATAGCTACAATATAATTTATAATTATATTATAGCTATTTTAGGATTTATATTTATTGTTCCGATCAGCCAATAGAATGCGAGCTCAATCTGATTGGCTGATTGGATCAGCCAATCGGATTGATCTTGATTCTGATTGGCTGATTCCATCAGCCAATCAGAATATTCCTACCTTAATTCCGATTGGCTGATAGAATCCTATCAGCCAATCGGAATTCGAGGGACGCCATCTTGGATGACGTAATTTAAAGGAACCGTCATTCGTCGTTCAGTCGTCGGCCAGGATGGATGTTCCGCGTCGGAGGTCTTCAGGATGCTGCCGCTCCGCTCCGGATGGATGCCGCTTGGATGAAGACTTCAATCGGATGGAAGACCTCTTCTTGCCCCGCTTGGATGAAGACTTCAGCCGGATCATGGACCTCTTCAGCTCCCGCTTGGATGAAGACTTCAGCCGGAGCATGGACCTCTTCAACCCCCCGCTTGAGCTTGGATCAGGACATCGGAGGAGCTCTTCTGGACAGATCGGTGAACCCGGTGAGGTGAAGACAAGGTAGGAAGATCTTCAGGGGCTTAGTGTTAGGTTTATTTAAGGGGGGTTTGGGTTAGATTAGGGGTATGTGGGTGGTGGGTTGTAATGTTGGGGGGCTTGGGTATTGTATGTTTTTTTTTACAGGCAAAAGAGCTGAACTTCTTGGGGCATGCCCCGCAAAGGGCCCTGTTCAGGGCTGGTAAGGTAAAAGAGCTTTGAACTTTAGTAATTTAGAATAGGGTAGGGCATTTTTTTATTTTGGGGGGCTTTGTTATTTTATTAGGGGGCTTAGAGTAGGTGTAATTAGTTTAAAATTGTTGTAATATTTTTCTTATGTTTGTAAATATATTTTTTAACTTAGTTCTTTTTTATTTTTTGTACTTTAGCTAGTTTATTTAATTGTATTTATTTGTAGGAATTGTATTTAATTAATTTATTGATAGTGTAGTGTTAGGTTAATTGTAGGTAATTGTAGGTAGTTTATTTAATTTATTTATTGATAGTGTAGTGTTAGGTTTAATTGTAACTTAGGTTAGGATTTATTTTACAGGTAAATTTGTAATTATTTTAACTATTTTAGCTAATAAATAGTTCTTAACTATTTAATAGCTATTGTACCTGGTTAAAATAAATACAAAGTTACCTGTAAAATAAATATTAATCCTAAAATAGCTATAATATAATTATAATTTATATTGTAGCTAAATTAGGGTTTATTTTACAGGTAAGTATTTAGCTTTAAATAGGAATAATTTATTTAATAAGAGTTAATTTATTTCGTTAGATTTAAATTATATTTAAGTTAGGGGGGTGTTAGTGTTAGGGTTAGACTTAGCTTTAGGGGGTTAATACATTTATTAGAATAGCGGTGAGCTCAAGTCGGCAGATTAGGGGTTAATAATTGAAGTTAGGTGTCGGCGATGTTAGGGAGGGCAGATTAGGGGTTAATACTATTTATTATAGGGTTAGTGAGGCGGATTAGGGGTTAATAACTTTATTATAGTAGCGCTCAGGTCCGCTCGGCAGATTAGGGGTTAATAAGTGTAGGCAGGTGGAGGTGACGTTGTGAGGGGCAGATTAGGGGTTAATAAATATAATATAGGGGTCGGCGATGTTAGGGCAGCAGATTAGGGGTACATAGGGATAATGTAAGTAGCGGCGGTTTACGGAGCGGCAGATTAGGGGTTAATAATAATATGCAGGGGTCAGCGATAGCGGGGGCGGCAGAATAGGGGTTAATTAGTGTAAGGTTAGGGGTGTTTAGACTCAGGGTACATGTTAGAGTGTTAGGTGCAGACGTAGGAAGTGTTTCCGCATAGCAAACAATGGGGCTGCGTTAGGAGCTGAACGCGGCTTTTTTTCAGGTGTTAGGTTTTTTTTCAGCTCAAACAGCCCCATTGTTTTCTATGGGGGAATCGTGCACGAGCACGTTTTTGAGGCTGGCCGCTTGCGTAAGCAACTCTGGTATCGAGAGTTGAAGCTGCGTTAAATATGCTCTACGCTCCTTTTTTGGAGCCTAACGCAGCCTTTATGTGGACTCTCAATACCAGAGTTATTTTTATGGTGCGGCCAGAAAAAAGCCAGCGTTAGCTACGTGGGTCCTTACCGACAAAACTCTAAATCTAGCCTGTGTAAACTCAGACGTTCAGACCTCAGCCAGGATATATGTCCAACTTAAAGAACAATGCTAGGAGGAGACTCAAGGAGGAGCCAAAATTTGATTTGACACAATAGTGAGAATATATATATATATATATATATATATATATATATATAAATATATACACACACCGGACACGCTGTAATTGTTGTCTTTTTCCTCCTGACCATGACAAGCAATCTAACAGCGCATGTGCGCATTTGTTTGAGCAGCAAAATCTGACACTACAGCTTCCAAGTCAGAATCTGCTCCCTCTGACTGCGCATGTTGCTGATTGACATAATCGCATTCCACACATTCCTATTTAACATATGTGGAGTGCGATTACGTCATACAGAGCATGCGCAGTTAGAGGTAGCAGATTCTGACAAAAGAGCAGAATCTGATAGAACACCAGCCCATTTTAGGTTCAGCACCCTGGATAGCGCTTGCTTATTGGTGGCTACATTTAGCCTCATTAAAATAATTAACTGCTCACTTGTAATACCAAAATGTGTGCTATGCTTTGTGTGAGGTTACAGAGAGTTGTTCTCCACTTGTAAATTGGTTCTGTTTTTTTTTTTTAAATAGCTATTTTATATAAACTGTGTGTGCAGATATGGATATGTTTATATATGACTTCATATCATTTAGTAAGTATTTAATATAATCAACTAAAATGATACAGTTTATAATTGTTATTATGTATTATATAAAATACTACTGATTTTATACTGGCTGGTATTATATCTCTTGCAATACTATTTCAAATTAAAACTATTTTAAGTAGCTAAGCTCATACTTAGAATAAGTCAATCAAACAAACAGGGCATAAGAAGGTTATCGGTAAATAGTGTCAGTTACTGTACCTTAATGAGTGCTTCCACCACAGCTATGCATTCCTCTCTCACTTTCAGGGAGTTCACGTTCCCATCATTGGCTACCTTGTTGTTTTGGAGATGCATTGCTTGTTCCCTCAGACCACCAGCTAGACACACTGGAGTTTTACAAGCTGCATATTACCTTTGTTTTCCAGCAACCTGAAAGCAGCGTGTATCAACTGATTATCCTGTAAAGAGGGCACATAGTCCCATAGTCCACTCTGCCAATCAATCCAGTAAAATCAATATTGAAGATAAATATATTTAATAGGATTTATGAAGGTAAATCAAACAATATGAGAAAGCTCTTCTCAGTTCAGCTGAACATAATGGCTAACACAAAGAGTGCTGATAAGTAATCCTGGGATTAGAAAAAGGAGGTCCTAACCTTAAATGAAATAACAGGACCTTTGTAATCTCATTATCACATATTTAGACCTCTTCAGTACTATCAAGATATTTTCAGCTGTCTTCCATAGAAGATTATCATCATTATTTCCTTTTTTTAAAGGGCCATTACCTACTGAAACTATTTTTAATAAATTCTATTTTAATATGGTAGAAATTGAAATTTGAAATGTGAATATGTTATTAAGTGATATGGATAGCAAATGGATGGAAATACAAATCTCTGGATAACTTAGCACGGGGAGCGATAGCAATATAGGTTGACCACACTAAAATTAGCGTGCAAATTCTACGTACTAGTCCATGGAACACAAATCTACCAGAGAAGGTTTGATCAGCCGACATCCTTTAGCGCACCCTATACTTTTAATGGATATGACGACCGCATTAAGGGCTAGATTACAAGTGTCACAGTATTTCCCTCCCCCCACACAATCACAAAAACTCAGCTAGAGTTAAGCTTTTAGCATTAGTCGGGTTGCGTTCGTATTACAAGTTCCAAAAAAACTTATTTTACACAAACGGTAATCCGAATAGCGCAAAAATCCTAATTTAAGTTTTAGCGTGCGTGTGCATGTATTCCCCCATAGAAATCAATAGAAAAAAAGTAGAAAAAAAACTAACACTCGAAATCACGCAAACACAATCACATTTCGCATTCCCCAAAGAAGTCAATGGAGAAAAAAAAAATTGTTAAAAAAAAAACTAACACCCATCACGCAAACAACATAGCATATTCACATTAGCAAGTGTAAAATATTTACAGTAAATACATATTTAAAATCTAAATTAAATATGAATATTGCATACAGTATATATGTTTTTACATCTTTTCATCTACTTAATAAAAAAGGGCTCTAATGCACGTATATATATATATATATATATATATATATATATATATATGTACATATATATTTATATGTGTGTATATATGTCTATCAATACATATATACATATATAAATACATTAATATATGTACACATTTATAGACATATCTATATACATACAAATACATCTTTAGCAATGTATCTGTATTTATCTCAATGTTAAAGTACTTTGGCGGCTTTTTTGGCACCCAAAAATCTCATATCTTTGAGCCCTTATAACTTTTTTCTGCAATATTTTTTTTGGTAATAATTTTTATTAGACAGTGTTAACCGCTTATTGACCATACCATTTTTCAATTTTCTTACCGTTAAGGACCAAGGCTGTTTTTACATTTCTGCGGTGTTTGTGTTTAGCTTTTAATTTTCCTCTTACTCATTTACTGTGCCCACACATATTAGATACAGTTTTTCTTGCCATTAAATTGACTTTCTATAGATACTATTATTTTCATCATATCATATAATTTACTATAATTTTTTTTATAAAATATGATAAAAAAAATGAAACCCCCCCACACTTTTTCTAACCCCCAAAATCTGTTACACATCTACAACCACCAAAAAACACCCATGCTAAATAGTTTATAAATTTTGTCCTGAGTTTAGAAATACACAATGTTTACACATTCTTTGCTTTTTTTTTGCAAGTTATAGGGCAATAAATACAAGTAGCACTCTGCTATTTCCAAACCTTTTTTTTTCCAAAATTAGGAATAGTTACATTGTAACACTGATATCTGTCAGGAATCCCTGAATAACCCTTCACGGTATATATATATTTTTTAGTAGACAACCCAAAGTATTGAACTGAGCCCATTTTGATACATTTTAATGCCACCATTTCACTGCTAAATGCGATCAAATAAAAAAAATTGTTAACTTTTTCACAAACTTTAGGTTTCTCACTGAAATTATATACAAACAGCTTGTGCAATTATGGCACAAATGGTTGTAAATGCTTCTCTGGGATCCCCTTTGTTCAGAAATAGCAGACATATATGGCTTTGGCATTGCTTTTTGGTAATTCGAAGGCTGCGCACCACACTCTCTCTCTAACCCTCCCCCCCTCTATCTATTAGCCGCCATGTTAGGTACTGGCAACTGTCTGCCAGTGCCCATTTTGCTAACATTTTTTGCTTTTTTTTAATATACATAAAAACATTTATTTCCATTGTGTAGCTGCCCCCACTCATTCCCCTATCACCCTACCCCCTCCCAGATCATTTTACTAACTAATATCCCTCTCTCCCTCTTTCCACCTTACTACATATTTTCCATAGTGTAAGCGGTCCCACCCACTCCCGCCGCCTCCTGCCCCTCTCACGCCCCCTCCCACCCCTCTCACACCCCTCCCACACTCCTCCCGCCTCCTCCAGCGATGGGCCGCCTATCCACCTCTCTGCTATCCCACGCCACCAACAATCTGCACCATCGCTGACTGATGCAGAGAGGGCCACAGAGTTGGCATCTCTGCTTTGGTTGATTAGCAAAAGGTATTGAACGATGCCTCAACATCGAGGCATTGCTGTAATACCCTGAAAGCGGCTGGAAGCGATCAAGATCAATTCCAGTGCTTGAAACCCCAGAGGACATACCAGGCACATCCTTGGTCGTTAACAAACGTCCTCGGTTGTTAAGGGGTTAATATGAGAGAAAGGGGCCAATTTATCAAGTGTCAGGTGGACATGATTTGCTGTAGCGAATCATGTCTGCCCGGCATCGCTAAATGCTGACAGCATACGCTGTCGGCATTTAAAATTGCTCAAGCAGGGGGTGTCAATCATTTTGAATCATCATGGAAACGTTTCTTATGAGAAGAAGGATTAGGACATAGCGAAGGAACAACAAGTTCCTGATTATTATTTCTATCCGAAACCACTTTAAGAAGAAAACATAACTTAGTACAAAGAACCACCTTATGAGCATGAAAGATAAGATAAGGCGAATCACACTGCAAAGCCGAGAGTTCCGAGACTCTTCGAGCAGAAGAGATAGCAATAAGAAACAAAAGCTTCCAATATAACAACTTAATATCAAACGGAGCCTGCTGCAAAACTTTAAGAACAAGGTTAAGGCTCCAAGGAGGAGCAACAGACTTAAACACAAGCCTGATTCTGACCAAGGCCTCACAAAAAGATTAAACATCTGGCACGTCCGCCAGATGCTTGTGTAGCAGAATAGATAATGCAGAAATCTGACCCTTCAGAGTACTGACTGACAAACCCTTCTCTAGACCTTCCTGGAGAAAGGACAAAATCCTAGGAATCCTGACCCTACTCCAAGAGTAGCCCTTAGATTCACACCAACAAAGATATTTACACCATATCTTATGGTAAATCTTTCTACTAACAAGCTTGCGAGCCTGAATCATGTTCTCAATGACCAACTCAGAAAAACCACGCTTAGACAGAATTAATCGTTCAATCTCCAAGCAGTCAGCTTCAGAGAAACGAGATTTGGGTGAAGGAAGGGACCCTGAATCAGAAGGTCCTTCCTCAGCAGCAATCTCCAAGGTGGAAGAGACAACATCTCCACTAGGTCTGCATACCAGATCCTGCAAGGCCCCGCAGGGGTTATTAGAATCACAGATGCTCTCTCCTGTTTGATACAAGCAATAACTCATGGAAGGAGAGCAAACAGAGGAAACAGGTATGCCAGCCTGAAATCCCAAGGGACCACCAGAGCATCTATCAGAGCCAGTGACGTGCAGTGACGTCAGAGGCTGGTGAGGCAGTGGCTAGGATACGCCTTCATTCTTTAGATATCCTTTGTTGAAGAAATAGCAATGCACATGGGTGAGCCAATCACATGTGGTATCTATGTGCAGCCACCAATCAGCAGCTACTGAGCATATTTAGATATGATTTTCAACAAAGGATATCAAAAGAATGAAAAAAAATAGATATTAGATGTAAATTGGAAAGTTATTTAAATTTGCATATGGGATTGATATGGGTTTCATGTCCCTTTAAATGGTGTCTTGGAAAACTGGTCAACTTAGTAAACATCTGATTTTAGTCTAAAAGGATTGTAACAGAAACTCTTGCCAGATAACACAAGGCTTGCTCTGATTATGAGATCTAGAAATCCATGCCCATTAAAATATGTTTAAAACATACTTTTTACTTTAATGCTGCAAATTATGCTTATAGATTCTTTCATTATGCAGTAAATATAAAAATGGCTTGATCCAGTGGCGGCTGGTGAAATCTAAAGATGGTGGGGCGCTTGGCCTCACCCCTTTAAATAAAGCCACACCATCAGGTGGCACTATCAATTCATTAATTAAATAAAAGGTAGACAGAAACACAGAGAAGCATTCGGGGGGAGAGGGAGAGACAGACGGGGGAGAGAGACACAGAGGGTTAGAGAGAAAGAGAGAGAGACACAATCACACACAGAGGGGTTAGAGAGAGAGAGAAAGAGAGAGAGACACAATCACACACAGAGGGGTTAGAGAGAGAGAGAAAGAGAGAGACACAATCACACACAGAGGGTTAGAGAGAAAGAGAGAGACACAATCACACACAGAGGGTTAGAGAGAGAAAGAGAGAGAGACACAATCACACACAGAGGGTTAGAGAGAGAGAAATAAAGAGAGAGAGAGACAATCACACACAGAGGGTTAGAGAGAGAGAAAGAGAGAGAGACACAATAATTCAATCACATACAGAGGGTTAGAGAGAGACACAATCACACACAGAGGGTTAGAGAGAGAGAGAGAAAGAAAGAGACACAATCACACTCAGAGGGTTAGAGAGAGAGAGAAAGAGAGACACAATCACACACAGAGGGTTAGAGAGAGAAAGAGAGAGACACAATCGCACACAGAGGGTTAGAGAGAGCGCGAGAGACACAATCACACACAGAGGGTTATAGAGAGAGCTAGAGACACAATCACACACAGAGGGTTAGAGAGAGCGAGAGACACAATCATACACAGAGGGTTAGAGAGAGAGAGAGAAAGAGAGAGACACAATCACACACAGAGGGTTAGAGAGAGACACAATCACACACAGAGGGTTAGAGAGAGAGACACAATCACATACAGAGGGTTAGAGAGAGAGAGAAAGAAAGAGAGAGAGAGACACAATCACACACAGAGGGTTAGAGAGAAAGAGAGAGAGACACAATCACACACAGAGGGTTAGAGAGAGACACAATCACACACAGAGGGTTAGAGAGAGCGCGAGAGACACAATCACACACAGAGGGTTAGAGAGAGAGCGAGAGACACAATCACACACAGAGGGTTAGAGAGAGAGCGAGAGACACAATCACACACAGAGGGTTAGAGAGAGAGAGAGAAAGAGAGAGACACAATCACACACAGAGGGTTAGACAGAGACACAATCACACACAGAGGGTTAGAGAGAGAGAAAGAGAGAGAGAGACACAATCACACACAGAGGGTTAGAGAGAGAGAAAGAGAGAGAGAGACACAATCACACACAGAGGGTTAGAGAGAGAAAGAAAGAGAGAGAGACACACAATCACACACAGAGGGTTAGAGAGAAAGAGAGAGGCACAATCACACACAGAGGGTTAGAGAGAGACACAATCACACACAGAGGGTTAGAGATAGAGAGAGAGAGACACAATCACACACAGAGGGTTAGAGAGAGACACAATCACACACAGAGGGTTAGAGAGAGAGAAAGAGAGAGAGACACAATCACACACAGAGGGTTAGAGAGAGAAAGAAAGAGAGAGAGAGAGAGACACAATCACACACAGAGGGTTAGAGAGAAAGAGAGAGAGAGACACAATCACACACAGAGGGTTAGAGAGAGACACAATCACACACAGAGGGTTAGAGATAGAGAGAGAGAAAGAGAGAGAGAGAGACACAATCACACACAGAGGGTTAGAGAGAGACACAATCACACACAGAGGGTTAGAGATAGAGAGAGAGAAAGAGAGAGAGAGACACAATCACACACAGAGGGTTAGAGATAGAGAGAGAGAGAGAGAGAGAAAGAGAGAGAGAGAGAGAGAGAGAGAGAGAGACAATCACACACAGAGGGTTAGAGAGAGACACAATCACACACAGAGGGTTAGAGAGAAAGAGAGAGAGAGACACAATCACACACAGAGGGTTAGAGAGAGACACAATCACACACAGAGGGTTAGAGATAGAGAGAGAGAGAGAGAGAGAGAGACAATCACACACAGAGGGTTAGAGAGAGACACAATCACACACAGAGGGTTAGAGAGACACATAAGGGATGAGAGAGTCTGAGGGGGAGGAAGAGAGACAGAGAGAGAAAGAGACCATGGGGGAGAACAACACATAAGGAGAGAGATGGATAGAGAGAGAGACACACACACACACACACATACAAGGGGGGGGGGGGGCTAGGGACCACTGCATTTTTAAGTAATAAAACAGCAAAGCTACAGAGACTAAGTGAGACTATAACTAAATGAGACCATACATTAGTGTGCAGTACAGAGGCAAGCTGCTAAGTTAGTGGGTGTAAAGTTTGAGTAAACAAAATACAAAAACGATCCTTTGCTGTAAAAGAGTAAAAAAAACACTAAACCACATTCATTGAATTATCATTTTCACTAACAGAATCCTTTTCAGTAAAATCTTACTTTAATAAGATGGGGCTGAAACAGTGCTCTCTGTGCCTCTCTCTCTTCCTGCTCTGTAAGGATTCAGGAAGTGACAGTGGCACATTCCACTGCACTTAGAGGGGAAGAACAGAACTCTCTTTTTCACTTTAGCAAAGCTAGCAGGTTCACAGGACAGCAACAAAATAAATGAAAGTTGTTTTTTTCCATTTTTGTTATATTTTATATGATTTAACATCCAGCCCCAACCCTAAGTTCCATTTACTAATGCCTCTCAAATAGGACTGCCACTTTCATCCGGTAGATGGCGCAGCATGTTGTGTAATGGTGGGCAGACCTGCTTGTGCCTCTTCATTGCACAACATATAGCTGTGAAAAAAAAAAATGCTGGGGAAAAAAAAACAATTTTTTTTTTTTTTTTTAAAGTCAATAAAAAAAATATATATTTTTGCCCATATGAGAGGTGAAGCACTGCCTCACCTGCCTCTAGTGACTGCACATCACTGATCAGAGCGGCCTGTGGATCTCTTGACCTTGAATCGTACCTTGGAAGCTTGGCATTCTGCCGAGATGCCATCAGATCCAACTCCGGCACAATCCCATTTGAGAGTTAAGCTGGAGAACACCTCCGGATGGAGTGCCCACTCCACGGGATGAAAAGTCTGTCTGCTCAGGAAATCTGCTTCCCAGTTGTCCACTCCTGGAATGCGGAAGGTAGATATGCAGCAATTGTGAGCTTCCGCCTACTGAACAATCTTAGCCACCTCCTTCATGGCTAAGGAACTCCGAGTTCCTCCTTGGTGGTTGATGTAAGCCACTGAGGTTATGTTGTCTGACTGAAACCTGATAAACCGGGCTGAGGACAACTGAGGCCAAGCCATCAGAGCATTGAAAATCACTCTCTACTCCAAGATGTTTATGGGGAGAGCAGACTCCTTTCCTAGTCCAAGGTCCCTGCACCTCTGATGAGTCCCAGACTGCTCCCCAGCCCAGCAGGCTGGTGTCCGTGATTACAATCACCCAGGAAGGTCTCCGAAAGCATGTGCCCTGAGACAGATGTTCCTGAGACAGCCACCACAGGAGAGAGTCTCTTGTCGACTGATCTAGATTTATCCTCTGAGACAGATCTGCATGGTCTCCATTCCATTGACTGAGCATGCATAACTGGAGAGCTCTCAAATGGAATCGAGCATAGGGAATGATGTCTATGGAATCAACCATCAGACCAATTACCTCCATACATTGGGTCACTGTTGGCTGAACAGTAGACTGTAGAGAGAGGCAAGAGGCAAGAAGTTTGGCTCTCCTAACCTCTGTCAGAAATATTTTCATTGATAGGGAATCTATTATGGTCCCTAAGAAAACTACCCTTGTAGCTGGAACAAGGGAACTCTTTTCCAGATACAATTTCCATCCGTGGGAACATAGAAAAGACAACAAGATCTCTGAGTGAGAGTTTGCTTGTTGAAAAGATGGTGCCTGAACCAATATGTCGTCCAGGTAGGGTGCCACTGCAGTTACCCGAGACCGGATCACTGCCAAGAGAGCCCCCAGAACCTTTGAGAAAATTCTGGGAGCTGTGGCAAGGCCAAACTGAAGAGCCACAAACTGAAAGTGGTTTTATAGAAAGGCAAATCTCAGAAATTTGTGATGATCCCTGTCAATGGGAACATGAAGGTATGCATCCTTCAGGTCTATGGTCGTCATGCTAAAATTGCACGGTGGGCCGGTGCAAGGATTTTTGTCTATACAGGCGAAGGTACATTTTGACTCCCCCAATCCCCACTACGGCAGTTTATATATATATATTTATATATCTTTATATATTATATACTGTATATATATTATAAGGCAGTTTTATTAGAGAAAATAGTTTGTTTAAAGGGATACGAAACCCAATTTTTTCTTTCATTATTCAGATAAAGAATACAAATTTTTAAAAAGGTTCCAATTTACTTCTATTATCAAATTTTTCTTTGTTCTCATGTTTTTCTTTTTTTAAAGAAATACCTAGGTAGGCAGCGTGCACATGCCTGAAGCACTACATGACATTAAATTAAAATAGATAGATACAGACAGACGGATAGAGACTTTTTTCCCTTCTCCGATTTTCAGTTTGGAGAACTGCAATGTCTCCCAGTATTTTTTTTTAATGAAGGCTGAGCACAAAACAACTAATTACCTCAGAAATTATATTTTATGTAAGTGTGCTAATGGTTGCTAAAGTACATGAAGGAGACGCAGAGACTGAAGGGTTGTACACATGTGTATGAAGGTGGTAAACATTTGTATTAATAGAGAGACCCTGCAAATCAATAACCTGCAGAATACCACTCTAGGACATTGTGCATTATCTACTTAAAAAAAACAATACACTAGTGGTAATGGTTACATTTACATACATTTTGCTGTTCTGATTTGTTGAACAGACCTCTCTATTTTGATCCTATTTTCTTCCAAGAATTTTTGAGGGGTTTCTCTGACTATTTGTCAGCAACATTTCTAAAAACATTTCAAGAAGTATTTACTATATGTGTCTTTAATGTAATTGTCTTCCATAAATGGCTTCAGCATGTTGCTATAAAGCAAAATATCTGCAGCCCCCTTAAACACTTAGGGCCAGATTACAAACCAATCGTAAAATATTGCTTTCGCGAGGGCGATATTTGTGCTCCACTTAGTAATAACAGCGTACGCAAATGAGTGCTGGTGTTACAAGTTAGGTACAATGCGAACACAACCTCACGTTTGCATTGCATGGAAGCTTAGCACTCACAAAGGTGCGCTTCCACTCGCTTCAATGGGAGCCTCGTTCTCATGCTGTCAGACACGGCATGAGAACCTAGCACAGCAAAGGGGGTAAGTCATGCAGTGATGGGCAGCAGATTTAAACATATATGTATATGAATATATACATGTATATTTATTTGGTTATATGTGTATATAGACATATTAACACATAAATATATATGTATATAAGCATATACATATATATTGACATTTCCTTATAGACCGCAATGTAAAGGCAATTTTCAGTGCTGTTTTTTCCTAACACCCCACACCTACCAACTTTAACCCTTAAAAACTTCTTTGTGTAGTTTGTTTTTATTTAAAAAAAAACTATTTTTTTTTTTAAATAAAAACCTACAATATGCTTTATTTTAGGGGCAATTGGTGTATATTTTGAAAATTAACCAGAGGTATGACCTCTGGTTAATTTTCAGAGCACTAATTGCTACCGCGAGTTCGCGGTAGCAATAACAAGCTACTTGTAATGGCTGGTTATTTATCATGCAAATTTGCCCATTTACGGTTCGCAATAAATTAGTGCTCCACTTCAGGGCCGGATTGGGAATAAAAAGCAGCCCTGGAAACATTTTAGACCAGCCCACCAGCCCTATAATCCGTCAAAGACACGCACACAAACAGACATATATATATTTCATGATTCAGATAGAGCAGCAATTTTAAGGAAACTTTCTAATTTATGAGGAAACAAAAAAGATAAAAATGTGGTGCTACACAACTTTCTAATTTACTCCTATTATCAATTTTTCTTTGTTCTCTTGTTATCTTTGTTTGAAAAAGAAGGAATCTAAGCCAAGGAGCAGGAAAATTTTTGGTTCAGCACCCTGGATTGCTCTTGCTGATTGGTGGGTACATTTAGCCACCAATCAGCAAGCGCAACCCTGGTGCTGAACCTTAGCTTAGATTCCTGCTTTTTAAAATAAAGATAGCAGGAGAACAAAGAAAAATTTAGTTGCTTAAAATGCATTGTCTGTCTGAATCATTACAGAAAAAGATATTGGGTTTTGTATCCGTTTAATGAATTGAAAGCAAAGCATACACCTATGTATCACTCTCCCTGGCACCAATTAACACAAGAAAACTTTGATGCACACTGCATGTGTTTTGAACTATTTTGCTTGCAGATATAAGATAGATCTGTGTATATACTAAAAGAAAAATCACAAAAGCATTTCTTAGAATCAAATAGACATGTGCGTTTCGTTTCGTTCCGAATCAAAATTAGTACGAATTTGTCAAATTCGGAGCTTCGGATCGATTTGAATTTCTGAATTACCGTAGCACCGAAACTAACGAATAAATCCGAATTAGTTCGGATTTATTCGTTACATTCGGATGGCCATGGACTAATCACAATTACACTAGTATTGTACAGTATATTAGGTTATATCGCTCTGCTATGGGTTACACCTAATATTACAGTACATAATACTAGTCTAACACACAGCACATCCCACCTAACACATACCGAACTTCCGAATTTACGAATCGAATTTGAACCGAATACATCTGAATTTATTCAAATCCGAATGAATCCGAAACGAATACATTAGAATGTATCCGAATTCGAATCGATCCGAAAACGAAATTTGAAAACATACAAATCGATCCAAAACAAATTTTTTCCGCCGCGCACAAGTCTAGAATCAAACACTGTGTTATGTAAAACATGCTAGTGTTTGTTATTGTGGAGAAAACCCTAATCCTGCTAAATCCAACCTACGAAAAAATAGCAAGTACCTACCTATAGAATAATACTTCCCTTCATAATGTGATCATTATCCAAAGGCAATAAACTGCACTAACAGGTTATAATTGTACCTTATAAGTTAAAAAGGGATGAAGACCCTTGACTACCACACATATAAAACAAGTTGCATTCTCCATTATAAAATCCATACTTTTAGTGCAGCATAGTAAAATGGTTTTTACATTGTTCATTCAGAAAAGCTTCCTTACAACACAAAGTCTTAGTTTTCAATTTAAAGTCTAGAACCTACAATAATATAGCGAGTATGATGAGGCATTCACATAAACCCCACATAACTGTATAGCTCTGCAACCCAGGCTGATAAAAAGAACTTAGATAACACATGCATGACTCTAACATGTCTTGTGATTTATTTAAATCCCCAGTATATATATTTAGCACGTATATTTCCAACCCCTCACCTTGTCAGGTACTTCCTTGGCAACTCCTCACTGTAACTAAACAACACACATTATTTGACAGCTCATGGTGCTCAATGTGTACGTCTATATGAGTCGGTAGAAATGTGTGAAAGTTTACTTCCGGTTTGTAATGACGGCACACAGGGAGCATAACGTGGGTTCTGCAATACACACTTAGAAGATTCAACTTCTGGTTGTGAAGGAACGCCTTTCTCATTAATATGCATATCTACTTGTAATCCAGCCCTTAAAGGGACAGTTCACCCAAAAATGTTCTCCCCTTTAAATTGTTCCCCATGATCCATTTTACCTGCTGGAGAGTATTTAATTGTTTACAAGTAGCTCCTTTGTATAGGAGATATAAAGGAACAGGTGCAACGCCCGACTCAAGTGTATTAAAAACAAATTTATTAGGTCCCTATAAAAGTATTATACTTACAAGATAAAAAATCAAATATGCACATATCATAACATAAGAGTTGTCTCTGTATCTGTTGCCATTCACTGTAACCTCACAGTCCGTGAATACAAGTATCTGGTGGTTATAGGATGTATCGTATCTTGCTTTGTCAAGAAGCCCCCTTGTCCAGCAAATAGTTACCCAACAGTTCGTTTATTCAGGAGTCAGGAGAAAGTCAATAAGTCAATGTTGTATAAACAACTCAGTATATTATACTTTAAAAACAATCCCTCGGCGTCCGCTTTCCTGCACGAGTGTTCTAGTGCAACACTGAAAGTACAAATACCTCCTTGGGACAAAGTCTGTATGCGTTTCGTTCCACACCGGCGAACCTTTTTCAAGAGTAAGTTTCCTTCCTTGGTTGTAGACTTTTATATGCACAGCCTCTCAATGCGCTCTACCCACAGGGAGGACGATTTGTAACAGCATAGGTGTACCTCTTGTCTAGTAATAATATTTTTTAGATCCGTTTATACAAATGCTCCCCCACCTTCCATTTGAGGATGCCCCACAGATCTGGAGACATTCTTGGCTAGTCCATCACCTTTACCCTCTGCTTCTTTAGCAAGGCAGTGGTTGTCTTGGAGGTGTGTTTGGGGTCGTTATCATGTTGGAATACTGCCCTGCGGCCCAGTCTCCGAAGGGAGGGGATCATGCTCTGCTTCAGTATGTCACAGTACATGTTGGCATTCATGGTTCACTCAATGAACTGTAGCTCCCCAGTGCCAGCAGCACTCATGCAAGCCCAGACCATGACACTCCCACCACCATGCTTGACTGTAGGCATGAGAGACAAAGAATGGTTGCCGCCACACACACTTGACACCGTCTGAACCAAATAAGTTTATCTTGTGTCAGGGTGCCAGGAATCAGACTGAGATGAGAAGTGCAAAAATAATCACACCTTTATTAATAGCAAAAAATAATAAAAAGTCCACAAGTCAAATAACAAGCCAGGAGTCAAAACCAGAGCTTGTAGTCAGACGAGCCAAAGCAAATAGTCAGACAAGCTGGAATCAGGAACAAGGAAAACAGCAGAGTCAGGAACAAGCCAGGGATCAGGAACCAGGAAAGACGTCAGGCAGCCAGGTAATACACAGGAACTCTCACAAACAGGTCTGAGACAACGCAAAGGCAAAGCATACTGAACAGAGGCCCTTTAAAAAATAAGTGATGACATCACAATTCTGAGACTGCATCCTGTCTCACATGGATGATGCACACCAGTCTGGCCATAAAAGGAAGTGTAGGAAATGAGCAGCATCCCCCACAATGCACCATAGTTAGAAAGAGAGGTGAGTATAATGGCTGCCAGCAGCACATGGCAAACAACAGGGAAAAAAACCCTGACAGTACCCTCCCCTCAATGACCCCTCCCCCGTGGGATGACAAAAGGCTTATTGGGGAAACGGGCATGGAAGGCACGGAGGAGGGCGGGAGCATGAACATCAGAGGAGGGAACCCAAGAACGCTCCTCTGGACCGTAGCCCATCCAGTGAACCAATAATGTACATGGCCCCTGGACATACGAGAGCCAATAATGCTGCTGACCTCATACTCCTCATGGTTGTCAACAAAGATAGGACGGGAACGAGAAAACACAGTGGTATACCGATTACAAACCAATGGTTTCAAGTGGGAGACATGAAAAACATTGGAGATGCGCATAGCAGGAGGAAGGTCAAGAGCGTAGGCCACAGGATTAAGCCGTCGGAGTATTTGAAAAGGACCAACATAATGGGGAGCCAATGTATTGGAAGGCACACGAAGGTTCAAGTTGCGGGAGGACAGCCAAACTCTCTCACCAACCTGGTAGGAAGATGCGGGCAGATGCCTACGATCAGCCTGGAACTTTTGGCGCTGCATAGAACGATGAAGGCAATCCTGAATCTGCACCCACGTGGAACGGAGTTGCCGGAGATGCTCCTCCAAAGCCGGAATACCCTGAGACATGAATGAATCAGGCAACAAGGATGGTTGAAACCCATAATTCGCCATGAACGGGGATAACTTGGAGGAAGCATTAATAGCACTATTACGAGCAAACTCTGCCCAAGGTAACAGTTCAGACCAATTATTGTGGTGATCTGAGACATAGAAATGGAGGAACTGTTCCAGAGCTTGATTAGACCGTTCCGCAGCCCTATTGGATTGAGGGTGATATGCCGAGGAGAAGGAAAGCTGGATCCCCATTTGAGCACAAAAGGAACGCCAAAATCTGGAGACAAACTGGCTACCCCAGTCCGACACTATCTCCTTGGGTAACCCATGTAAACGGAAGACCTCCCGGGCAAAAATTGAAGCAAGTTCCTGAGCGGTAGGCAGCTTCATCAAGGGAATGCAATGTGACATTTTAGAAAAACGGTCAACCACCATAAGGATAACAGTATTGCAATTGGAAACAGGGAGCTTGACAATGAAGTCCATGGAAAGATGTGTCCAAGGACGCTCACCATTAGCAATAGGTTGAAGAAGACCCACAGGAAGACGTTGAGGAGTCTTATTCTGTGCACAAACTGAGCAGGAGGCAACATATGCAGCAATATCAGAACGAAGACATGGCCACCAGAATTGTTGAGTGACAGACCAAATCATTTGGTTCTTGCCTGGGTGACCTGCGGCTTTAGGATAGTGGTAAATGTGCAAAAGTTTAGTTTGAAGATTCTCAGGAACAAAACACTTACCACTAGGTTTCTCAGGAGGTGCATTGGTTTGTGCAGCCAGGATCTCCTCCCCCAAGGGAGAAGTCAAATTAGTACGTATGGTAGCTAAAATATGGTCAAGAGGTATAACAGGAGTAGATACAGACTCCTCCTTGGACAGAGGCGAAAATTGTCGAGAGAGGGCATCAGCCCTAATATTCTTACTGCCAGGCAGGTAGGAGACCACATAATTAAACCGAGACAAAAATAGCGCCCATCTGGCCTGTCAGGCGACAAACATTTTACTTCAGATAGATAAGTTAAATTCTTGTGGTCAGTAAGAATGAGCACTGGCACGCTATTACCCTAGAGAAGAAACCACACGGATGCAAGGAACCGTCAGGCGTAGGACGTTGAGACAAGAGGGCACCTACTCCAGTCTCAGACACATCAACTTCAAGAACTAAAGGCAGGACAGGGTTAGGATGAGCCAGAACTGGAGCGGCAGCAAAGGCAGTCTTAAGACTATCAAAGGCCTTAATGGCAGTAGGTGACTAATGGAGTGGATCATTCTCTTTACGGGTCATGTCTGTGATAGGTTTGACCAAGGAAGAAAAGTTTTTAATAAACTTCCTATAGTAATTGGCGAACACCAAAAAAGTTGAATAGACCGAAGACCAAAGGGGCGAGGCCACTGCAGAACTGCAGATAACTTGTCAGGATCCATGGAGAACCCTGCAATGGATATAACATAACCTAGGAAGGTTACTTGAGTCTGATGGAACTCACATTTCTCGAGTTTACAAAACAGGCCGTTCTCACGTAGTCTCTGAAGAACCTGTGTAACATCAGAACGATGAACCTTGTGTGGTTGAGTGTATGAGGATGTCGTCTAAGTACACCACAACACACTGTTGCAACATATCTCGTAGGAAATCATTAATAAATTCCTGAAAAACAGCAGGAGCATTACATAGGCCAAAGGGCATTACAAGATACTGATAATGCCCGCTCCTGGTGTTAAATGCTGTTTTCCATTCATGACCCTCCTTAATCCTAATGAGATTGTACGCTCCTCTCAAATCAAGTTTAGTAAAGACCGTAGCTCCCTTGAGGTGGTCAAAGAGTTCCGTAATGAGCGGAATAGGGTAAGCATTCTTAATGGTAAGACGATTAAGACCCCTATAATCGATACATGGTCTTAACTTGCCACCCTTTCTCTTCACAAAGAAGAAGCCAGCCCCTGCAGGAGAGCAGGATTTGTGGATGATTCCCCGTGACAGAGCATCGGCAACATACTCCTCCATAGCACAATTCTCTACAACAGACAGAGGGTACACCCGGCCCCGAGGAGGAATGGCTCCCGGTTGCAGATCTATGGCACAATCGTAAGACCGGTGAGGAGGCAACGTACCGGTACACACCTTGTCAAACACGTCTAGGAACTCTCGGTACTGCTCTGGCAATTGAGATACCGAAGAAGTGCACAAGACTTTAACTGGTTTCCGAAGACAAGTGGAAATACATTGCGGGGACCACAACAAAATTTCGGACCTGCGCCAGTCGAGACTGGGATTGTGCTTTTGGAGCCAGGGATAACCCAGAACAACCGGAAAATGCGGAGAGTTAATCACCTGGAACTGGAGGGTTTCAAAATGGAGAGCCCCAACAGCCATGGACAACGGAGCAGTTTCGTGAGTAACGAGTGCGGGCTGAAGGGGCCTGCCATCAATGGCCTTAATAGCAAGCGGAACGGACCAAGGCAAAACAGGAATGGAGTGCTTTGATAGAAAAGCACTGTCAATGAAATAGCCTGCAGCACCGGAGTCAACAAGAGGAGTCCACCCACTATGGAGGAGTCCACCCAGGAAAGGACAACCATGACAAAAGGTTTCTCCTTAAGCGGTTCCGTGGACGAGGATAAACCACCCAAGGTCTGCCCCGACAGGACCTTAGGTGTGAGCGTTTTCCGGCCGTGTAGGACAAGACTTCAAAAGGTGGCCCTGTAACCCACAATAGAGGCAGAGCCCCTCCCTCCTCCTAAAGGCCCTCTCCGCCGCGGAGAGACGCGTGAATCCCAACTGTATTGGCTCTGCAGTACCTGGTGACTCTGGACCAGGAGGCATGGGAGGAGAGGGAGGCATGGGTGGGAACGAACACGTAGGAGACAATGGAACAGGAGGCTTCCTCAAGCGCTCCTTGAAAGAGGGCCTCTCTCTGAGTCTGATGTCAATTAGGATAAAAAAAGACACCAATGCCTCGAGATCCTCTGGTAAATCTCTGGCAGCAACTTCATCTTTAATCGCATCAGAGAGCACATGAAAGAAGGCGGCAACAAGGGCTTAATTGTTCCAACCTACCTCTGCGGCAAGCGTACGGAACTCAATAGCATACTGAGCAACAGATCTTGTAGCTTGCTGAATGGACATGAGTCGTTTAGCAGCAGAGGAGGAGCAAGCCGGAACATCAAATACCCTTCGAAAGGAGGCCACAAATTCAGGGTAATTAGAAATCACAGGTATATTAGTCTCCCACAAAGGATTAGCCCAGGCAAGAGCTTTATCCAAGAGCAACGAGATGAGAAATCCCACCTTAGCTCTGTCAGAGGGAAACGCCTGAGGTAACATCTCAAAGTAAATGCCCACCTGGTTCAAAAACCCTCTGCACTGAATAGGATCGCCTCCATATCGCTGAGGTAGAGGTGCAGAACCGGGCATGCTCCTGGTAGGCATAGGTGCAGCAGCTGCAGGAGCAGCCATAACTTGCGGGACACTTTGGTCCAAATGTGCAGTGCGAGTCAGCAGGGTTTGCAGGGCTAGTGCAAATTGATCCAAGCGGTGATCCTGTTCATCCATCCTGGAAATGATGGCAGGTAAAGGTGGATTATTAGCACCATCAGGATTCATGGCCTTTGCGTAATGTCAGGGTGCCAGGAATCAGACTGAGACGAGAAGTGCAAAAATAATCACACCTTTATTAATAGCAAAAAATAATAAAAAGTCAAATAACAAGCCAGGAGTCAAAACCAGAGCTGGTAGTCAGACGAGCCGAGTCAAGAGCCAAAGCAAATAGTCAGACGAGCCGGTATCATGACAGGAACAAGGAAAACAGCAGAGTCAGGAACAAGCCAGGGATCAGGAACCAGGAAAGATGTCAGGCAGCCAGGTAATACACAGGAACTCTCACAAACAGGTCTGAGACAACGCAAAGGTAAAGCATACTGAACAGAGGCCCTTTAAAAAATAAGTGATGACATCACAATTCTGAGACTGCATCCTGTCTCACATGGATGATGCTCACCAGTCTGGCCATAAAAGGAAAAGAGAGGTGAGTAAAATGGCTGCCAGCAGCATATGGCAAACAACAGGGAAAAAAACCCTGACATCTTGGTCTCATCGGACCACAGGACATGGTTCCAGTAATCCATGTCCTTAATCTTCTTGTCTTCAGCAAACAGTTTGTGGGCTTTCTTGTGCATCATCTTTAGAAGAGGCTTCCTTCTGGGACGACAACCATGCAGACTAATTTGATGCAGTGTGCAGCGTATGGTCTGAGCACTGAAAGGCTGACCCCCCACCCCTCCAACCTCTGCTGCAATGCTGGCAGCACTCATATGTCTATTTCCCAAAGACAACCTCTGGATATGACGTTTTGCATGTGCACTCAACTTCTTTGGTCGACCATGGCGAGGCCTGTTCTGAGTGGAACCTGTCCTGTTGTATGGCTCTTGCACCCCATGCTGCAGCTCAGTTTCAGGGTCTTGGCAATCTTCTTATAGCCTAGGCCATCTTTATGTAGAGCAACAATTCTTTTTTTCAGATCCTAAGAGAGTTCTTTGCCATGAGGTGCCATGTTGAACTTCCAGTGACCAGTATGAGAGAGTTTTAGAGCGTTAACACCAAATTTAACACACCTGCTCCCCATTCATACTTGAGACCCTGTAACACTAACAAGTCACATGACACCGGGGAGGGAAAATGGCTAATTGGGCACAATTTGGACATTTCTACTTAGGGGTGTATTCACTTTTTGTTGCCAACGGTTTAGACATTAATGGCTGTGTGTTGAGTTATTTTGAGGGGACAGCACATTTACACTGTTATACAGGTTGTACACTCACTACTGTACATTGTAGCAAAGTGTCATTTATTCAGTGTTGTCACATGAAAAGATATAATAAAATATTTACAAAAATGTGAGGGGTGTACTCACTTTTGTGAGATACTATATATATGATCTCTGGGAAATATATATTATTTTAAAAAACATTCATAAAAAAGTGCAGGTAAAATAAGCATGTCAATAGTAGAACGTATGGACATATCTCAATAAAAATAAACATGCATTCGATGTTTAAAAATTACCCAAATGTAAATGTTGAAAATATTTTAAATTATAGCTATTCCTTTATGTAACATAATCCATTTATAACATAGGTAGGCAGTTCGAATGATTTATCAGAGCCCCATCTACCATTCTTTATAGGAAAAAAGGGGAAAGAAAGGAATAACTAATTTATATACATGTAGGAATAGATTGAGCATAATTCATGTTTAACTTATAAAAAGTTCTTAATACCCATTATTGAATGTAAAAATAACAAAAAGAACTACACTAACCAGAACATTACAAGTCAAAAGCTAGGTCTTTTTCAGATTATATTGTTAGAGCCTAATAAATTTGTTTTTAATACACTTGAGTTGGGAGTTGCGCCTGTTCCTTTAAATCTCTTATACAGTGACCATTCTGGTGTGTATTCAGAAAAACGCTTTTGGAGGGGCAGCAAGCTCAGGAAGGTTACGGGCCTTTTTCCTCTTCCAGGCCCATACCTAACTTTGGAGCAAACAGAATCTACTGTGGGACTTAGAGGGCCATAATACCCAAATGTTGAGACACTTGAAAGTGTTGCAGCATAGCTGTAAAAAGATGACTAGAAAATATCACCTGAACATATCTATGTAAAAAAGAAAGATATTTTACCTCAAAAATTCATCAGTAGCCACATCCCATTGTAAAGGAATTCTAAGCAGCAAATCAGTATGTCTGTTCCGGGATAGCGGAAGGAGCGAGCTTTCGTGCACTGTCATCTTATTTCCCTATTAAGTTTAAGGAAGTTTACTATAAAATCTCATGAGAGTTAATTGAAATCTCATGAGATCACGGTAAAAGAGTTCATGACCTCAGCACTGCTGATGCTGATTGGCTGCTGTTCATTTCTACAAATTTTTTTTTTTTACCTGCAACTGGGCAGCAGCTGAGTATAACATTTTACACAGAACTTACTCTGCTGAGCTGAGGAAGTTGTGAGGTAAAATATTTTCCTTTATTACATAGAGATGCTCAGGTGATATTTTCCTGTCAGCTTTTTACAGTTATACTGCATCAGTTTCAAGTGATTTAGCATATTAGTATTATGTCCCTTTAAGGATCTATAAGGATTTTTATCTCACCAATTTCCTGATCCACAAGTACTGTTTTACTATTACTGTTTTAATATTACAGTTTGACTTGTCATATACACATTTGTTTACATACTAACAGCGTGCATACAGGGAGTGCAGAATTATTAGGCAAGTTGTATTTTTGAGGATTAATTTTTATTATTGAACAACAACCATGTTCTCAATGAACCCAAAAAACTCATTAATATCAAAGCTGAATAGTTTTGGAAGTAGTTTTTAGTTTGTTTTTAGTTATAGCTATTTTAGGGGGATATCTGTGTGTGCAGGTGACTATTACTGTGCATAATTATTAGGCAACTTAACAAAAAACAAATATATACCCATTTCAATTATTTATTTTTACCAGTGAAACCAATATAACATCTCAACATTCACAAATATACATTTCTGACATTCAAAAACAAAACAAAAACAAATCAGTGACCAATATAGCCACCTTTCTTTGCAAGGACACTCAAAAGCCTGCCATCCATGGATTCTGTCAGTGTTTTGATCTGTTCACCATCAACATTGCGTGCAGCAGCAACCACAGCCTCCCAGACACTGTTCAGAGTGGTGTACTGTTTTCCCTCCTTGTAAATCTCACATTTGATGATGGACCACAGGTTCTCAATGGGGTTCAGATCAGGTGAACAAGGAGGCCATGTCAATAGATTTTCTTCTTTTATACCCTTTCTTGCCAGCCACGCTGTGGAGTACTTGGACGCGTGTGATGGAGCATTGTCCTGCATGAAAATCATGTTTTTCTTGAAGGATGCAGACTTCTTCCTGTACCACTGCTTGAAGAAGGTGTCTTCCAGAAACTGGCAGTAGGACTGGGAGTTGAGCTTGACTCCATCCTCAACCCGAAAAGGCCCCACAAGCTCATCTTTGATGATACCAGCCCAAACCAGTACTCCACCTCCACCTTGCTGGCGTCTGAGTCGGACTGGAGCTCTCTGCCCTTTACCAATCCAGCCACGGGCCCATCCATCTGGCCCATCAAGACTCACTCTCATTTCATCAGTCCATAAAACCTTAGAAAAATCAGTCTTGAGATATTTCTTGGCCCAGTTTGGACGTTTCAGCTTGTGTGTCTTGTTCAGTGGTGGTCGTCTTTCAGCCTTTCTTACCTTGTCCATGTCTCTGAGTATTGCACACCTTGTGCTTTTGGGCACTCCAGTGATGTTGCAGCTCTGAAATATGGCCAAACTGGTGGCAAGTGGCATCTTGGCAGCTGCACGCTTGACTTTTCTCAGTTCATGGGCAGTTATTTTGCGCCTTGGTTTTTCCACACGCTTCTTGCGACCCTGTTGACTATTTTGAATGAAACGCTTGATTGTTCGATGATCACGCTTCAGAAGCTTTGCAATTTTAAGAGTGCTGCATCCCTCTGCAAGATATCTCACTATTTTTTACTTTTCTGAGCCTGTCAAGTCCTTCTTTTGACCCATTTTGCCAAAGGAAAGGAAGTTGCCTAATAATTATGCACACCTGATATAGGGTGTTGATGTCATTAGACCACACCCCTTCTCATTACAGAGATGCACATCACCTAATATGCTTAATTGGTAGTAGGCTTTCGAGTCTATACAGCTTGGAGTAAGACAACATGCATAAAGAGGATGATGTGGTCAAAATACTCATTTGCCTAATAATTCTGCACTCCCTGTATACCTTGTTTTTTGCTGTTTTTATTTATCTGTTTAGGAAAAGGGGACAGCACTGTTTTTTCTATTGTTTGTTGTGTATAAGTTGCTCATTTACCCCTATTTTGGCATTTTAGATAGCTGATTTAGCCTGTGGTATCCCCACCTATAGTAAATGTTTGGATACTGGAGTCTCAGCTATTGAATAGCCTAAGTAAACACAGCCAGCACAAGAAATTACACTCTCAGTGGGGTGCAGGATAGTTAAGTAATAAAATGATAATTTTCCATTCTTCTGTCTAAGGGGTAGATTTATCAAGCAGCGGAGGCTGCAATCTACCCTCGAAATTTCAGGTCTGCCTGAAACTTAAGTTAAGAAGCAGAGGTCGTAAGACCGCTGCTCCTTAACTCATCCACCACCTCTGAGGTGGCAGACAGCAATCATCAGGATGATTGACACTCCCTGCTATCAGCTGAATTGCCGTGAATGTGCAGGGGGCGGCATTGCACAAGCATTTCACCAGTGGATCATGTCCGCCCGACATTTGATAAATATACCCCTAAGTATTGAGCTTTGGGTTTCCAGACAAATATAAGATAAGAAAACAAGTTTGTGTACACAAAGTGATAACATAATGAGATCTGATATTACCTGAAACTCAACCCATTGTAATAGGCTGTGGTTTAAAAGCACAAAACCAGCTACTTCAGATACATAAATAAACCTGAACAATTTCTCACACATTTTATACTCTGCAGCTGGTATAACAAGTCATTGAAAATACATTCATATAAAAACAATTTCACAGTGTACTGTCCCTTTAAGATGTTATGGGTACATTGAACAGATTACTAAATAGATTTAATGTCACTGTACTTTCACAGCATTGAATATTATACACATTTATTAGTTTATTAATCAAGGAATCAATGAAATAGATAAACATTTTCCTGTGGCATCCTCTCTACTCTGCTGTGAGCTGCACAAGTTTACTATTCAGTTTGCGCTATGTGAGCAGGCTTAGTGAATATGAGCAGTGAGTGCCAGTGATGTTACATAATAGAAGAGATGTACGGTAGTGTTAGACAACTGAGGGCGGTGGGGAATGTGGAGGCCACTCATGGAATGGGTTGGGAAAAATAAAATGGGAATTAGAGAAGTAAAATTGAGTTTTATTTAATTAGAGAAGTAAAATGGAGTTGTATGTTTATTGTGTAACAAAACAAATAATAATAATAATAGAATTATGTTATCCTTTTTATTCCCTTACCACATCCATCAAGGTTTCCCCTATCCTGTCATCAATTTCCTCTCCCTCTTTTTTTATTCTTCCCCTACTCTTGTCTTTTCTCTCTTCCTTATGACTCTCACCCCTTTTACTTGTCCTCTTCCAGTTGCTTCTCTCCATCCCCCTTGTGTCTCACCTGGCTCTATCCCTTATATCTCCCTTCCCTGTCACACTCTGTAGTATTGACAATTTCACCAGACAAGAAAGCGTTAGAGAATGCTCTGGCGAGATTATATATATAAAAAAACCTCTCCTGCTAAGTACAATTTAGGTACCGTTATAAAACACAATGAAAGAGAGTATGTAAACAAGCCTGTGTGAAACTCTATCAGAATATTATCTGAACATTTTTCTCTTGCAAGTTGCACTGTTTTGTCTCATCAAAAGTAAGCTACACATGCACACTACAGAAATGCATGTATGTGTGCAAAACTAGCAGTGAATGCAAGTTATAAAAAACACAGTGGTTTGTATTTGTATCAAAAATGTAATCATCACCGAATGCTCCTTGATACATTAGCTCTCCCTTGTGATATTCTCCATTCCAAATGCTTCATTAGTTTTAATGGCAAGATTGTCACTTTCCAGAAGCTCCAGGTTGAGACCCTTTTTAAGTTAATTAAGAGGTCAAACACAATCCTTCAGAAAAGCTTATGTGTGAGTTTTCTACTACATTAAAGTCTTTGGTTATTTTTGTAGATAAATCGTTTGATAAGCTCTTTTAAAGAATTGTGATTTGCCTTCAACAGAAACACAAATTCTAAGTACCCCAATTGTAGCATGTTTTTTTTGTGTACTAGCGATATTAATGAACAGGGATAGGTGAATGTCTTTATGATCAAGTATGAATATTTAACCATGGCCTTTGCTTTGCTACCCTTGAATGTCTGTGACATAACAGAATTAACTCTTTAACAAACATTAGAGTGATGGCTAGCTATTAAAGATTAGATGATAAAAAATGTGAAAGATTTATTATTATTTTTTTCATTTTTTTATTCAGGATATTCTCCCATCCATAGAAATCATGTAAACAGACTTTTTTGTGTTGTATGCTTGCTTTGAACCAGCAGGTGGCAATATATACATATATTCAAATTCATAATTTCAGTGTAGTGAGCAAATCTATATAAAAGGGGAAGGGTTCAGGAGGATCAGCTACTGTAAATGTGAATACGTTTTTAACAATTATAAATTAATCTTTTTTGTTAAATATCTTTTTTTTTTCAAAATGGTAAATACAACACTTATGATGAAACAGTCTATTTTCATTGATGTAGAAATTGGAATTTGTATTATTTATCATTTTAAAAGGGACTGTAAAATAGTTTTTCCCCTAATGTGTTTCCAGTGATTTATTTTACCAGCAGCAGTGTATATAATATGCATGAGTTTGTAATGCTCATGGGATACTCCACTATAAGACCAAACTCGGCCAGTAGTCTTCTTATCCCGGCATCGAGCCAGAATGATAGGGAATATCCCAGAGCAGAGAAAGTTTGCAAGATGAGAAAAGTAGCACTCACCACAGACAGGATAGTCTTCAGCGGCAACGGTAAAGCAGTCCAAAGGTAAACCACTAGCATGATCAGGCAGCGTTTGGCAACAGTAAAGCAGTCCAAGGGTCAACCACTAAAATGGTCAGGCAGCCAGAGTTTGGCAACAGAGAGGCAATCCAGAACAATAGGGGTTAATCAAGAGAGTAGTCAGACAAGCAGAGTTCAGTAGCAGTATATCAATCCAGCAAATTAGGGGTTAACCAGGCAGAGTAGTCCGATAAGCATAGTTCAGTAGCAGTATATCAATCAAGCAAATTAGGGGTTAATCAGGCAGGGTAGTCAGACAAGCAGAGTTCAGTAGCAGTATCTCAGTCCAACAAATTAGGGGTTAATCAGGCAGGGTAGTCAGACAAGCAGAGTTAAGCAGCATTATATCAATCCAGCAATTCAGGGGTTCAACAGGCAGAGTAGTCAGACAGGCAGGTTTCAGCAATGATAAGGCAAATAACAGTAACGATCTATCACACTCAGGAGCACACAAAGTAACACCTATACTTGGGCAGTGATAGATTGTTACTGTGGAACTTACATATGCGCAGGATTCACGCCACAGGAATGCTGACTGGCATGGACAGAGGAGCGTGCCTGCGATGATGTCAGTGCCGCATGCATCCTGACCCGACACAGCCCCTGACAATGAGCAGGGAAGGAGACACCACGCCCCTAGCAATGGCTAGAGCGGCGCAGCGTAACATAGACCCCTTCTCAAGGGTTCCCTCCGGGAACCAGAGTCGGCTTCAAAGGATGAGCAACATGGAATCTGAAGACCAAAGATGGAGCATGTACATCACGGGCAGGAACCCAGGAACGATCTGCCACAAAATAACCCTTCCAATGTACAAGATACTGCAGTTGTCTGCGCCTGTATCTGGAGTCCAGGATCTTAGTAACCTCATATTCAGGGTCACCACGGCCCAAGTATAATTTAATGCTCGTGGGATACTCCACTATCAGACCGAACTCGGCCAGTAGTCTTCTTATCCCGGCGTGGAGCCGGAATGATAGGGAATATCCCAGAGCAGAGAAAGTTCGGAAGATGAGAAAAGTAGCACTCACCACAGGCAGGATAGCCTTCAGCGGCAACGGTAAAGCAGTCCAAAGGTAAACCACTAAAATGATCAGGCAGGCAGGGTTTGGCAACAGTAAAGCAGTTTAAGAGCAAACCACTAGAATGGTAAGACAGGTAGAGTTTGACAACAGAGAGGCAATCCAGAACAATAGGGGTTAATCAAGAGGGTAGTCAGACAGGCAGAGTTCAGCAGCAGTATATCAATCCAGCAATATAGGGGTTCAACAGGCAGAGTAGTCAGACAGGGAGGGTTCATTAACAATAAGGCAAATAACAGTAACGATCTATCACACCCAGGAGCACACAAAGTAACACCTATACTTGGGCAGTGATAGATCGTTACTGTGGAACTTACATAGGCGCAGGATTCACGCCACAGGAATCCGGACCAGCATGGACAGAGGAGCGTGCGGCGATGACGTCAGCACCGCACGCACCCGGACCCGACACAGCCGCTGACAACGAGCAGGGAAGGAGACGCCACGCCCCTAGCAATGGATAGAGCTTCGCGGCGTGACATAGCCCCCTTCTCAAGGGTTCCCTCCGGGAACCAGAGTTGGCTTCAAAGGATGAGCAACATGGAATCTGGAGACCAAAGATGGAGCATGTACGTCACGGGCAGAAACCCAGAAACGATCTGCCACAGAATAACCCTTCCAATGTACAAGATACTGCAGTTGTCTGCGCCTGTATCTGGAGTCCAGGATCTTAGTAACCTCATATTCAGGGTCGCCACGGCCCTAGTATAATGTAATGCTCATGGGATACTCCCCTATCAGACCAAACTCGGCCAGTAGTCTTCTTATCCCGGCGTTAAACCGGAATGATAGGGAATATCCCAGAGCAGAGAAAGTTTGCAAAATGAGAAAAGTAGCACTCACCACAGGCAGGATAGTCTTCAGCGGCAACGGTAAACAAGTCCAAAGGTAAACCACTATAATGGTCAGGCAGGCATGGATTGGCAATGGTAAAGCAGTCCAAGGGTCAACCACTATAATGGTCAGGCAGGCAGGGTTTAGCAACAGTAAAGCCATCCAAGGGTAAACCACTAGAATGGCCAGGCAGGCAACAGAGAGACAATCCAGAACAATAGGGGTTAATCATGAGAGTAGTCAGACAAGCAGAGTTCAGTAGCAGTATATCAATCCGGCAAATTAGGGGTTAATCAGGCAGAGTAGTCAGACAGGCAGAGTTCATTAGCAGTATATCAATCCAGCAAATTAGGGGTTAATCAGACAGAGTAGTCAGACAAGCAGAGTTCAGTAGCAGTATATCAATCCAGCAAAGTAGGGGTTAATCAGGCAGAGTAGTCAGACAAGCAGAGTTCAGCGGCAGTATATCAATCCAGCAAAGTAGGGGTTAATCAGGCAGAGTAGTCAGACAAGCAGAGTTCAGCAGCAGTATATCAATCCAGCAGTTCAGGGGTTCAACAGGCAGAGTAGTCAGACAGGCAGGTTTCAGCAACGATAAGGCAAATAACAGTAACGATCTATCACAGCCAGGAACACACAAAGTAACACCTATACTTGGGCAGTGATAGATCGTTACTGTGGAACTTACATGAATGCTGACCGGCATGGACAGAGGAGCGTGCGGCGATGACGTCAGTCCTGCACGCATCCTCACCCGACATAACCCCTGACAACGAGCAGGGAAGGAGACGCCACGCCCCTAGCAATGGCTAGAGCAGCGTGGCGTGACAGGGTTGAGCCTTTAGGTTTAGTTTTGTATATGAAATAGCTGGTTTATTTTCAGTACTGTTAGGGTTTTTTATTTTCTTTAATGTTAGGGTTTTTTGGTAATGTAGATTTTTTTATTTTGTGTAGTTTTTTTTTTAGGTAGTATCTTTTTTAATTTTATTTATGTGTATTTTAATTGGGGTTAAGTTAGGGGGTATTAGGTTATGGGGTTTAGTTATTAGTTTAATACTTTGCATTGTGGGGGAGTGACGGTTTAGGTGTTAATAGTTTAATTAAATACTTTGCGTTGTGGGGGTTGGCGTTTTAGGTGTTAATAATTTAATTAGATACTTTGTGTTGTGGGGGTGGCGGTTCAGGTGTTAATAGCTTAATTAGATACTTTGTGTTGGGGGAATGGCGGTTTAGGGGTTGATAAATTTTATTAGTGATTGCGATGTGTGGGGGGGCAGTTTAGGGGTTTTGAATGGCGTTTTGACATGTCGGTTTTTAAATTTATTTCGGTTTTGATTTTTACGTGTGGTTTTAATATAAAAATAAAATTAGTCTTTATTTTTTAGTTACCTGTGCAATATACTGGCATAAGTTACTGGCGACGCCAGAAATGTGTAGTTACGCACATTTCTGAACCTCAACAGTTTTTCCGACTTATTGCAGTGGGTTTCAGAAGTTGCGCTGAAAAATATGCAATATATATAATTGCGCCCTGTATTTTGTACTTAAAAGTACACATTTCTTTTTGTTTTTTTGCACATACAGTGTACTTAAAGGGACATAAACAAGTTGGGATAGAGACAAAATATAATAATATGTACTTTAATTACTTTACCTTCAAATTTATACTGTAGTACCTTACCATTAACCCTTTATTTTTAGTTTCTGAATTGTAAAGCTCTAACTCCCCCCATACATATGGCTGTATCTATATCTATTGTTGTTTTGGTAGAATGCAGAAGTGCATAGGGATTATTTGCTGGAGCAGGCCTAGAAGCTGTGAACTCAGTTGAAATACAATGCCTGTGACTAAACACTGATAGGGGGGAATGTTGGGGTTGGCTTCTCCAGGCAGCTTAGCTATGTAATTAATTTTGCTTATTTTTGAAAATTAATTTAAAATACTTTCCAGCACTTTTTAATGCAAACTATTTTTAATTAATTAGCCCTTTTATGATATACACAAATCTCAACCTGTTTAAGTCTCTTTGAATTACTATTCATGTTATTGGTAATTTATATACAAATTTTAAGTTTTTAATAAAATACGATTTTTTGGTGAACAATTTTGTTACGATTTTTGATGCACCTTAACAATACAATTTTTTTCTGTGTATTTTTGTGCGAATGGTTCAATGATTAATTTTCATATGATTTTCAAATTACGATTTTCATTGTGCAGTTTTGGAATGTGTGCATCTCCTTCTTTTACGAAAATGCAGTATACGCCCCTTAGCGAGACACCCTGTTTTCAGGGTAAAAAGTGGCTTTATAGAATTACACTAGAAAAATAGAAGTACTTGCCAGCCCAGAAACCTTTAGATCATCAGGCTATTAGAGAGAACAATTTGAAATAAGCATTTATTACTTATCTCTCCTACCCCCAGCTGAGAGTGTAATTTCTTCTGCTGTCTATGTTTACACAGCTTTTCTATAGCCAATACTTAAGTAAAAACTTAAAAAACTTAAGTAAAATTTTTTAGCATAGGTAGGGATTCCACAGGAAAAAATCAGCTATTTCAAATGTTGATATAATGGTAAACAGGATGTTTGTTTAATACACTTCAGCAGGTAAAATTCATAATTGGGATAAAATAAAATGGGGAAAAAAATAGGGTAAACTGTCCCTTTAAATGGATTTTACCTTTTATTTCTTTTTTAAACTTAATTTGTGCAGTGTCCATTACTTCCTGTCACAGCCCTACAAGAAGGCTGTGGTCTCTAGAGGAAAGTTTATCTAGCTGTATGTCATAAAACGTCTAAAGTAACATGAGCTGCTTTACTAATGAATGAATACACTAGATAAACATAGTCAGGTTTGCCCATGCTCAGAACAGGCAAAATGCAACTTAAGTTGCCAACATCTCAGCTCTGTTACCACCCTGAAGGCAGCTGCTACACTGAGAATTTCTAAGTGTTCATTTTGCAAGTAAACAAGTAAGTTGTCTGCTGTTTATTTTTATTTATTTATTTGTTTACTTTGATTTAGCATATTTGTTGCTACCAAAGGAGCACTGTTTAATATTCCTTTAAAAGTTTCTTCTTGATTCTACCTTATTATCTGGTGGTAAGAGTTATGAAAGGGGCTTATTGTGTTTACATTCCTACAAATCATTTGGGATACCAAATTCTAAAGAAGAAGAGATACAGGTGTTTGGGGTAGATCTCAGTTGACTCATGATTGTTAAAGAGAGGTTGCAAAACTGCTTCACCCCTTCCACTATTGATGCTTTTTGATGTGAGCTACAGATGCCAAGAAAAAAAATGACAGTAGCAGAAGAACATCAGCTGGGGATTAAAAGCATCAGCTATTACTAGACAGGTGCATTCGTCTTCAACAAATACATATTTGTCTAAATTTTGGCCCCCTTTGTCCGCATAACAAGTAGACAAATGGAAATGGGACTGAAATTGCCAACTTATTACATTTGTTCATGTTTTTTTTTTCATGTTGCATGTTTTTTCATGTCGCATTTGTTTCATTTTCGTTATGTACTTTCTGCGGGCAGAGAACAAATCAGCTCATTTGTTTGCGGTGATGTACAGGGGTTCTGATTATTCATGTGTACAACTTCCCCTGTACAATCCTGACAGAGCATTACGAAATGATTGTTTTTAGGGCTAACAAGCCAGGCATCAAATGCCAAACAGGCTTGTCCAATCTACTTTTAACAGCATTGGTAGGTGAGTAAACATCAGCCAATATATAATCACTGTTGTTTCAGCTTCTGATTAGTGCAGTGGTGTCTGCTTGTTGCACTGCTTTTTTGTTGGAAATTTGTGCAGAATCATATTTTTTCATGCAGTGCAGTGTAAACTGCACATACTGCATAATTGTAGTTGTTTTCATGCTGGGGATCAGGGATTTTGTTTACTAGTTTAGTGTTAAAGAGTTGTAGCTTAAAGGGACACTCAGGTTAAATTACATTTTCATGATTCACATACAGCATGTAATTTTAAACAACTTTACAATTTACTTCCATTAAAAAAAATGTGCACAGTCTTTTATATTTACAATTTTTGAGTCACCAGATCCTACTGAGCATGTGCAAGAATTCACAGACTATACGTATATGCATTTGTGATTGGCTGATTGCCATCACATGGTACAAGGGGAGTGGAAATATACATAACTTTGAAATTTGTTATAAAAAAAATCTACTACTCATTTGAAGTTCAGACTAAGTGCTATTGCATTGTCTTGTTATCTTGCATTTGTTGATTATGCAAATCTAATGTGTTGACTGGCCCTTTAATATTGCTGTGGGAGCATAGCTGTGACTGGTAGGTAGGTCTCCTGCCTTTGATGGGGAACTTTTTAATTTTATTTAACCCTTTGTGTGCAGAATCATTTTTTTTCTTGCAGTGAGTGCATCACACTGGCTGCACATTTATTTTGCGGTGGTGGCTGAAAATTCAGAACCAAATCTTTCAGACCTTTGTATCTTAATCCTGTCACTATTATCTCCTTGTTGTCAATATGATGTTGCTGATGTAACTTCTGAAGCTAGGGACAAAGAAGATTTAAACATTTTCAAGACAGACAATACTTATAATAAAGTAAGAAATGCTTTTAAAAATAGTAACTGTTCTGCTGCATCAACACTGATACTGTGGTTTTATGGATATTGCTGTGATCCTGGTCTTAGGAGTGCATATGATTTTTTTTTTATAGCACATAGTATTTCTGTTTGATATTTTTTTTGCTTGGTTCGTGCTCAGTTTATTATTTTATGAAAGAGAAAATCGTAACACCTATCACATCTAATAATTTATCAACTTATCATTTAAAGGGATACAAAACCCAATTGTTTTCTTTCATGATTCAGATAGATCATGCAATTTTAAGCAACTTTCTAATTTACTCCTATTATCAATTTTTATTTGTTCTCTTGCTATCTTTATTTGAAAAGCAGGAATGTAAGTTTTAGAGCTGATCCATTTTTGGTTCAGCACTTGGGTAGTGCTTGCTGATTGGTGGCACCTTACATTTCTGCTTTTTCAAATAAAGATATCAAGAGAACAAAGAACAAATGATAATATAAGTAAATTAGAAAGTTGCTTAAAATTGCATGGTTTATATGAATCAATGAAAGAAAAAATGTGGGTTTAGTATCCCTTTAAGTCCATAAACCTGAAAAGACCACTGGGGAGTGTGAACTATTAAAAAAAAACTTTTTCACGTTAGAAGTACTTGTTACAAATGTTGACATGATTACTGCAGAGATGTAGATATGCGTCAATATATGTTAGGTCCTAACCTGCAAACTGCTATCTCACATGAACAGAATATCCAGGTAGTTTTGTGTTTTCTCTTAAACAAGCAACAGTTGTTTTCTCCCAAAAAAAATATTATAAAAACCTGGTCACAAAGGTACAATCTTGTTTAAGGAAGAAACAATGCGGCAAGGTAATGATGTCATGATTTACAGTATAAAAGACTGTTAAAATTCAGTAAAAGAAGATTAGTGTTTTGCATAAAAAGCAGTGGTCGCCAATTTGTTTTCAGTTTACACCAAAATGGAAACGGGACTTTAACAAACACTGGTTGTATTTAATGTTTAAAAAAATACTCGTCAAAGTTTATAAGCAACCATATAGCAAAAAATAAACAGTGCACAGTCTGCCCAGCCTGACAACCTAAAAAAATTATTCAGATGAGTTAGCAGCGGTGTGGATGGAAATGGAACATTGCTACAATAGTTAATAATGAAAGTAGTATGTGATCTTCTTTAAAAACACAATTTTAATAATACCCGTACTGTTTGTGACAATCATGACAGTGTGAATGAGACAATCAAATATTAAAATGAAAAATAAAAACAGAATTTGTAGACGTTGGTGTCCTGGTGTGCCTGTAGAAGTTTGTTCAACCTACCAAGATACAAATGGCATTCATACAGTTGGTGAGTGTTGAGGATGTCTGATGACAATAGGTTAATGCCACACATGTAAATATGTATTTTCCCTGCATAGTGGGGTTAGATGAATAGACCTTTCCTGTAACATTAAAGGGACACTAAACCCATTTTTTTACTTAATGATCCAGATAGAGCATGCAATTTTAAGCAACTTTCTAATTTACTCCTATTATCAATGTTTCTTCGTTCTCTTGTTATCTTTATTTAAAAAGCAGGAATGTAAAGCTAATAGACACTAATATAAAGAAAAATATGGACAGATGATCTAAAAATACAGTATAAAAACTTTTAAAAACTTACATAGTCTCTCCCAGTTTAGGACTGTTGATGAGGTTAGACGGGGCACCCATTGAAATGGACTGGGAAAGCAGGAAGCGCAGACACTCCCCCTCCCCTCTCCCCTGCATATGAAAAGACAGATTACACAAACAGAAGCAAGTCGAAATATGTAGACATACGATTTTTAAAAAGTTTCCAATTTACTTCTATTATCAAATTAGCTTAGTTCCCATGATATTCTTTTTTGAAGAGATACCTAGGTAGGCATCTGAAGCACTATATGGCAGGAAATAATGTTGAGAACAAAGAGAAGTTGATAATAGAAGTATATGAAAAAGTTCTTTAAAGTAGCATGCTCTATCTGAACCATGAAAGAAGAAATTTGGTTTTCATATCACTTTAAAGATATGGAGGCCTATTTATCAAATGTCTGTCGGACCTGATCCGACAGGGTGGATCAGGTCTGACAGACATCGCTGAATGCGGAGAGCAATACGCTCTCCTTATTCAGCATGCACCAGCAGCTCTTGTGAGCTGCTGGTGCAACGCCACCCCCTGCAGACTCGCAGCCAATTAGCCGCCAGCAGGGGGTGTCAATCAACCCGATCGTACTCGATTGGGTTGAATTGTGGCGATCTCTGTCCACCTCATGAGAGCAGGCGGACAGGGTTATGGAGCAGCGGTCTTTAGACCGCTGCTTCATAACTGCTGTTTCTGGCGAGTCTGAAGACTTACCAGAAACACGGGCCCTCCGAAAGGAGCTTGATAAATGGGCCTCATAGTCTCGTCATGAGTCAGATAGAGCATGCATTTTTAAGCAACTTTCTAATTTACTCCTATTATCAATTTTTCTACGTTCTCTTGGTATCTTTATTTAAATTTCAGCTTAGGAGCCAGCCCATTTTTGGTTCAGCACCTGGGTAGGGCTTGCTGATTGGCTGGCTACATTTAGACACCATTCAGGAGGTGCTACCCAGGTTCTGAACCAAAAATGGGCTGGCTCCTAAGCTGAAATTAAAATAAAGATACCAAGAGAACGTAGAAAAATTGATAATAGGAGTAAATTAGAAAGTTGCTTAAAATTGCATACTCTATCTGAATCAGGAAAATTTAATTTTGAATAGAGTATCCCTTTAAGCACACAACAAAATGGAAACAGTCCTTGATCAAACAATAGAAATAAAAATGATAAATAACTATACTTGTCAAAGCACTCCATGAGATAGAACAGAAGCTGGAATAACTTCCATGCCTGTTCATTTTTATTGCAACTCCTCAGGGTGCATGTTCTTTTAGCACACTATGCCCCTTCACAGAGAAAAAATATCCTGAAGCATATCAGTCTGACCCTGCCCAATGACAGTCCTGCGCTGAAATACCAGGCAATTCTTCTCTGAACAAGAGAAACAACAACCCCAGACGATTGTTTTGGCCAAATGGCAATAGAAAAACTGTCTCCAGTCTACCCATCACGACAACATACAATATGCATTCAGATGGACTAGAAGTGAAGTGGATGGAAACAGATTGCAATAAATTCATTTGGAAGTCTTTATTGCCCTATCCCTTTTTAAAATGCCAGTTTTGTTAGTGACCAATGCATCAGTCGAGTGTGACTTTAAATCAAATGATGAAAAAATAAGAACACGCCATTTGTAATTATTTTTGTCCTGATGTACCTATTGAAATAAGCCCATCCTGCCAAGATACATATGGTAGTCATATGGTTATCCAGTTCACAGTCTGGCTATCCTGACAACCTAAAAGAGGCATTCAGATGGGTTAGCAGGGGTGCGAATGGAAAAGGATTATAATAGTTGACAATGAAAATCTCGATTAAGTGATCTCCTTTAAAAACACGATTTTAATAACACCAGTACTGTTTGTGACAAGCACAACAGTGTGAGTGAGACTTACAATCAAATATTAAAAATAAAAACACACCGTTTGTATCTGTTGGTGTCCTGAAATGACTATAGAAGTATGTCCAAGATACAAATGGCTCTCATATGGTTACTGAGTGTTGAGCATGTGTTCTGGCGACAATAGATTAATGTCACACATGTAAAAGAGGGGATACTTGAATACTTTTACCATAACCTTAAGAGGCATGAATGGGCTATTGTATCAGTTATTTTCAGGTGACTGCCCAGTTTCTATTTCCAAAAATAGGTACTTTACACAAAGGCCTTTTGGGAGTTAGTCTGTTGAAAAGGTGTACATGGCTGCAGGCTTTTAACAAACAAATTTATTTTGAATTTTGATTACCCGAGAATCTTGATGACGGGAGCAAAAGCCAAAAGCTACTTTGGGAGCAAATCACCCATAGATAGAGATCAACCCCTATGTTTCATATGTGGTAAACATGTGAGAAAATACAATAATTTTGGAACTAAGAGATAATAGAAATTGAAAGTTTATTTATTGTTGTACTAAGCCAAAGACAAGCTGATTTCACAATGAAGCAAATGTCCACCAAATGTAAACTATCAACAAAAAAATCTTCTTCTGAGTGAAGAACAATGCTATTTCAACTATATCTTAACACACCTTCAGCTTTAGTGCATTTGGCTTAGTGCTCTTTTGAGTTGGCATGCAAGTGAAAGCCAGAACAGGGTTTTGTACTGGGCATGATTGCTCATTTATTGTATTGCTATTATTGTTTTTAAAAGGAAACGTGCCTAGGTGAAGGGTATTCAAATGAGATTGCACCTTCCTGAAGTCCAAACACGTACATCAAAGTGTGATCTAATTTGAACATCTTGTTTGCAGATACAATATTGCAATGGATCGGTTTAACGTTTCTAAGTTTCAGTACTGTTATAATCTAGTATAAGATGTCATAAGTCCTTCTCAGAAAAAACTGTAGACTTCTTATTTGTAGATGTAGACCACGCAAAACCCGAAAACAGTGCTTTTAAATCAATTAATGTAAATATTGTTCACTTTTTTTAAAAATTGATATAGTCACTGATCAATAATGCTAAGTATGCCCATCATGCCTGCATATAAATGTTATTCAGATAATTTAGCAGTGGTGAGGATGGTATTGGATTGCAATAGGTTCCCTTTCAACTCACAATTGCACAATCTCATTTTAAAGCCAAGTTATGAAGATACCTGTACTAATAATGACAATCACGATGGTATGACTGGGACTTAGAAACAAACATCAACAGAAAGATATTGCTCCACGCCATTTCTAGTTGTTGTAGTCCTGATCTCACTTTAATGAATTGATGCTATATATACTAATACACCTAGAAAATGTCTCATATTGCCCTTTTATAAGTGATGTGAACATGTGCAACATAATAGAATGATTTCAAATAGTCTAGGAATACTTGCAAAGATGTTGAATAGGTAATTTTGAGGGTTTATCAAGTGCTTTGATCGCTTGAATTTGAAAAGGTAAAATGTGTCTTGAAAAGGTATTGAAAAGTCTCTTAAAAATATATTGTGAATGCCAAGAACTTTTTGGCTCCATGTTAAAAATAGGGCTTTTATCTGTGAGCCAAAAACATAATTGCAGGTGCAGGAAATAGGTGAAAGCGCTATATTGCTAATGTTCACATAAACACAAGGAGATAATAGAAATGTTTTAAGATATGCAGAGAAGACCAAATTAGACTTGTGCATGGCGGAAAAATTTGGTTCGGTTCAGATCGATTCGGATATTTTCGAATTTCGGTTCGGATCGATTCGAATTCGGAAAAATTCGAATGCATTTGTTTCTGATTCATTCGTATTCGAATAAATTCGGCTGGATTCCGTTTGATTCAGAATTTCGGTATGTGTTATGTGGGATGTGCTGTATATTAGACTAGTATTATGTACTGTATATTAGGTGTAACCCATAGCAGAGTGATATAACCTAATATACTGTACAATGCTAGTGTAATCCATGGCCATCCGAATATACCGAATAAATTCGAATTAATTTGGATTTATTCGGTAGATTCGGTACTACCGTAATTTGGAAATTCGAATCGATCCGAATCTCCGAATTTAACAAATTCGGCCGAATTTCGATTCGTTCCGAATCGAAACGCACATGTCTAGACCAAATGGCTGTTTAACTTTCTCCTTTCTAGCTCATGATGAAGTAACAAATCTAGTATGATGTGATTTAGCATTACTTACTGTACCAGCTGTTGAGTATTAAATGTATGGGAAATTGCTCCATTTAGTTTATTTATGTCATTAAAATAGTTCTGCTCACTGAAACCATCACCCATTGTGCTCAAGGACTCTCCTATTTAAATTAGCTGAGCATGCAGGAAGATCAGACCTGCTTATGTTATCTCTCATTATGTGGTGGTAATTATGGGTGAAGAATTCAAAGAACAAAACCAGCTATTCCTATACAAACATGCTGGTAGGTTGATTTCTCTTGCTGTAACTTGTTTACCTAATACTTGTATTATTGTTATTGGTTAGAATACTATTAGCAGTAAACTGAAGAAACAAGGAAAGGTGGAAAGACTTACGAGTGGAGAGCAAACATTTGTGCGTAAGTGACATTGAGTTTTTAGGATAGTTTGCATGCAGGTTTAATTCCGCAGGTGTTACAAGTTGAAAGTAAACGCAATTGCTTAAGCACAATCGCAATTTACGCTAGAGTGATTACCATGTCCTCAGTTCGCAAAACATAAAAGTGCACAAAACATCAAAAATAAATTACAAAGTACAGTTACACTCATAATAACACCATCAAATAAAAAATAGTCAAAACAAATATTGCACAAAAGAGTTATAAGGGATCAAAGATATGAAATCTTAGGTGTTAGAAAAAAAAAGGCAAAGGATTTTAACATTGAGATACATACAGTACATACACATGTCTAAATATTTATATGTATGAGTATATATATATATATATATATATATATATATATATTTCTTTCATGTAAGTGGCAAGAGTCCATGAGCTAGTGACGTATGGGATATACATTCCTACCTGGAAGGGGCAAAGTTTCCCAAACCTCAAAATGCCTATAAATACACCGTCCACCTCACTCATACTTCAGTTTTACAAACTTTGCCTTCGTTGGAGGATGGTGAAGCAAGTTGTGCTTGATTTCTTCTGTGAAAGGCGCTTCTAAGCATTTTAAAGTCCAGTTCCTCTCAAAATGCAGTGTTTGTCTGAGGGATGTGAAGGGAGTATTTGCCTAATGATGCCATGTTTTCACCTATGGGAAATCTATTCTAAGGCTCTCTGTAAATTCGGTCGCGAGGATTCATCTTCCACCTCCCTTTACAGATCAACATTATACTCCTCTACCATTACCTCTGCTGATATGTTTCAGTGCTGGTTTGGCTGTCTGCTATATGTGGAGTGTCTTCAGGTAAGTATATATCTTTTTTAAAGACACAGTCAGCTATGTTTGGCACTTTATATTTTTAAAGTTTTAAATATATATTGCATATATTTGCTATGAGTAAGGTCTATGTTTATTTCCCTTTGCAGTCTTATAGTTTCAGCATGGAAAATTATGTTTGGGAGAAATTTAGTAATTTTTTTTCTTACCTGAGGTACCAGCAAGGTGTAACTTCGGTCTTGTTTTATTTTTCTAATTTTTGCGGGCAAATTAGGCTCGCAATGGCACAAAATGCTTCTATTTATTGCATCATTCTTGGCGCTAATTTTTTTGGCGCAAAGGTTGCGTTTGTTGTGACACGAGTCATGTCATTTCTTGCGTCTTTGTTGACGCAATTTTGTTTTGCCGCAAAGTCGTGCCTGTTATGACGCAAATTGTGTCATTTCCTGTTAATCTTGGCAGCAAAAGATTTTTTCTCAGCATTTGCGTCATCTTTGTTGGCGTCATTTTTTGTGCCAAGAATTTTGTTATATTAGGTCTCTCTCTTTTGCGCTCTGCTTTCATTTGTTACAGAGGGCTATGATATTTGCTTTTGTTTTTCATATAAGCATTTTTTCCCATTCCTGAAATTGCTATTTTGTGGAAATTGGATATTTTGTTTAAATGTTATTTTTTTTTCTTTTTTGTTACATTTTTCAAGATGTCTCAAACTGATCTTGCCTCTGATGTTACTGTAGGAACCAAGTTGCCTGAAAACAAATCTACCAAAGCTAAGTGTATATGTTGTAAATTGGCTGATCTTCTTCAGCTCAAGTATGTGGCACTTGTTATGAGAAATTGTTTCATGCTGATAATGTTCCCATAAGTACAAATACATCAACTGTTAAACATTCACAGTCAAATGTACATGATATTCCTGTAGATATAAAAGATTATATTACTGCAGCCATAGAGAAGGCTATGACTGCTATTCCGCCTTCAAATAAACGTAAAAGGTCTCTCCTTACTTCTCATAATTCTGATGAAGTTTGTATTGATCAACAGCATACCGAAGTATTTTCTGCTGATGAGGATTTCTCTGGCTCAGAGGATCCTACTTCAGACTATGAAATTGATAAATCATCCTTTCTTTTAAAGAGGGAATATATTTGTTTTTTGTTAAAGGAAGAATTTTTTACTTTGGGTATTGAGGAATCTAGTCCTCTTGATAACAAGAATAGCAAACATTTGAATTCTGTTTTTAAGACTTCTAAAGTTACTACTGAAGTTTTTCCTATTCCAGATGCTATCTCTAATATGATTACTAAGAAATGGTCTAAGCCTGGTACTTCTTTTAATCCTTCTTCTAGGTTTAAAAATTGTATCCTTTACCTGTGTCCAATTTAGAGCTTTGGGAGAAAGTCCGTAAGGTTGATGGCGCTATTTCTACTCTTGCTAAACGTACTACTATTTCTATGGAAGATAGTACTTATTTTAAGGATCCCTTAGATGGGAAGATTGTATCTTATTTTAGGAAGGCATATTTACATACTGGCTATATTCTTAGACCTGCTATTTCTGTAGCTGATGTTGCTGCTGCTTCAACTTTTTGGTTGGACAGTTTAGCACAGCAGTTATCAGATCCTGATTTGTCTAACATTGTTCTTTTACTTCAACATGCTAATCATTTCATTTGTGATACTATATTTGATATTATTAAGATTGATATTAAATCTATGTCTTTAGCTATTCTATCTAGAAGAGCTTTATTGCTTAAATCATAGAATGCTGATATGATATCAAAATCTAAATTACTATCTTTATCTTTTCAAGGTAATTTATTTGGTTCTCAATTGGATTCTGTTATCTCCACTTTCACTGGGGGTAAGGGAGTTTTTAGCTTCAAGTTAAGAAATCTAAGGTTAAATTAAAGCTCCCAATCATTTTCGTTCCTTTCGTCAGACTAAGGAACAAAAAAACTTCTCCTTCCCCTAAGGCCTCTGGTTCCAATTGGAGACCATCCACGAATTTGAATAAATCCAAGCCTTATATGAAACCAAATACAGATGCATGAAGGTGCAGCCCTCAAACCAGTTCAACTGGTGGGGGGCAGATTGAAATTGTTTCAAGACATTTGGGCAGATTCTGTCCAAAATCAGTGGATTCAGGATATTGTTTCTCAGAGGTATCGATAAAGTTTCAGAATAAGACCTCCAATGGGAAGATTATTTTTTTCCCATGCTCCAACAACAAACCCTGTGAAGGCTCCGGCTTTTCTGAAGTGTGTTACAGATCTAGAGCTTTCAGGGGTGATTGTTCCTCTACAGGAACAGGGCTTGGGTTTTTATTCAAATCTGTTCATTGTCCCAAAGAAAGAAGATTCATTCAGACCAATTTTGGAACTGAAAACTTTAAATCATTTAGTAAGAGTCCCAACTTTCAAGATAGTGACTATAAGGACTATTCTGTCTTTTGTTCAGCAAGGTCATTTCATGTCCACAATAGACTTACAGGACTCTTATCTTCATATTCCGATTCATTCAGACCACTATCGGTTTCTGAGATTCTCTTTTTTAGACAAGCATTACCAATTTGTCGCTCTTCCATTTGGCCTAGCGACAGCTCTGAGAATATTTTCATATTGTAATCAGAGAGCAGGGTATTGCGGTGTTTCCTTATTTGGACTATATCTTGGTACTAGCTTACTCTTTTCATTTAGCAGAATCTCACACAAAACAACTTGTGTCGTTTCTTCAAAGACAGGATCAATTTACAAAAGAGTTTCTTGATTCCTCAGACAAAGGTCACCTTTTTAGGTTTCCAGATAGATTCAGTGTTCATAACTCTTTCTTTGACAGACAAGAGATGAATGAAGTTAGTGTTAGCTTGTCTAAACCTTCAGTCTCTATCATTCCCTTCAGTGGCTATGTGCATGGAAGCTTTAGGTCTCATGATTGCAGCATCAGACGTGATCCCCTTTTCTCATTTTCATATGAGACCTCTTCAGCTTTGCATGTTACACTAATGGTGCAGGGATTATACTCGGATATCACAGTTGATATACTTAAGTCCCAATATTCAACAATATCTGTCTTGGTGGTTAAACCATCACCTTATTGTTCAAGGGGCCTACTTTGCTCATCCTCCCTAGACTGTGATCACAACAGATGCAAGTCTTACAGGTTGGGAAGCTGTCTGGGGTTTTCTGACAGCACAAGGGTTTTGGGAACCTCAGGAGGCGAGGTTACCAATCAATATTTTAGAAATCTGTGCTATTTTCAGAGCTCTTCAGGCTTGGCCTCTATTGAAGAGAGAACTTTATATTCAATTCCAGACAGACAATATCACTACAGTGGCATATGTCAATCATCAAGAGGGGACTCACAGTCCTTCAGCATTGGAAGAAGTATCTCTGAAACTTTCTTGGGCGGAATCAAACTCTTGTCAAATTTCTGTGATTCATATCCCAGGAAGCAGATTATCTCAGTCGACAGACTTTACATCCGGGAGAGTGGTCTATCCATCCAGATGTGTTTTTTCAATTGGTACAGATGTGGGGTCCTCCAGAAATAGATCTGATTGCCTCACGTCTGAACAAGAAGCTTCCGAGATACCTTTCCAGTTCCAAGGATCCTCAGGCGGAGATAGTAGATGCTCTTCCTTGGTTTTACCAACCTGTTTATATTTTTCTGCCTCTGGTTCTTCTTCCAAAGGAGATTTCCAAGATCATAATGGAACAATCTTATGTGTTTCTGATAGCTCCAGCTTGGCCTCTCAGGTTTTGGTATGGGGAATTTGTCAGGATGTCCAATTGTCAGCCTTGGCCACTTCCTTTAAGGCCAGACCTTCTGTTTTAGGGGCCGTTTTTCCATCAGGATCTCAAATCTCTAAATTTGATGGCATGGAAATTGAACGCTTAGTGCTTAGTCATAGAGGTTTCTCTGACTCAGTGATTAGCACTATGATACAGGCTCGTAAGTCTGTTTCAAGGAAAACGTATTATCGTGTTTGGAAAACCTATATTTCATGGTGTTCAATTCATGATTATTCTTCGCATTCTTTTAGAATTCCTAGGATCTTACAGTTTCTTCAGGATGGTTTGGATAAGGGTTTGTCTGCTAATACTTTGAAAGAACACATTTCTGCTCTTTCTGTTTTATTTCATAGAAAGATTGCGAAAAATTCCTGACATTCACTGCTTTGTTAAAGCTTTAATTTGTATCAAACCTGTTATTAAATCAATCTCTCCTCCTTGGAGTCTGAATTTGGTTTTGAAAACTTTACAGGCTCCTCCTTTTGAGCCTATGCATTCTTTGGATATTAAACTACTTTCTCGGAAAGTGTTATTTCTTTTGGCTATTTCTTCTGCTAGAAGAGTTGGAGAGTTGTCTGCTCTCTCTTGTGAGTTTCCTTATCTGATTTTTCATAAAGATAAAGCTGTTTTGCAGACTTCATTTACATTTTTACCTAAAGTTGTAAATTCTAACAACATCAATAGGGAAATTGTTGTTCCTTCTTTGTGTCCTAATCCTAAGAATACTCTTGAAAGGTCTTTACATTCTTTGGATGTGGTAAGAGCTTTGAAATATTATGTAGAGGCTACTAAAGATTTCCGAAAGACTTCTAGTCTATTATTTTTTCTGGTCCTAGAAAGGGTCAGAAAGCCTCTGCTATTTTTTTAGCATCTTGGTTGAAACTTTTGATTCACAAAGCTTATTTTGAGGCGGGGCAGTCTCCGCCTCAGAGAATTACAGCTCATTCTACTAGATCTGTTGCCACTTCTTGGGCTCTTAAGAATGAAGCTTCAGTTGATCAAATTTGCAAAGCAGCAACTTGGTCTTCTTTGCATACTTTTACAAAATTTTCCCATTTTGATGTCATTGCTTCTTCGGAAACAGCCTTTGGTAGAAAGGTTCTTCAGGTAGTTGTCTCAGTTTGATTCTAATGCCTTTTGATTTGAGTTTTTCTGACATTTTTAAGAAAATTTAATTATTTTTTTGGATTTAATGTCTTAGCGGATTTAGCTGTTTTTATTTTATCCCTCCCTCTCTAGTGACTTGTGGACTTCCACATTTTGGGTATTACATTCCATACGTCACTAGCTCATGGACTCTTGCCACTTACATGAAAGAAAATATAATTTATGTAAGAACTTACCTGATAAATTCATTTCTTTCATAGTGGCAAGAGTCCATGAGACCCACCCTATTTTTTGTGGTTATGATTTTTTTTGTATAAAGCATATTATTTTTTCCAGTTCCTCTTTTTTGTATGCTTTTTACTCCTTTTTTACACCTCACTTCTTGGCTATAAGTTAAACTGAAGTATGAGTGAGGTGGGAGGTGTATTTATTGGCATTTTGAGGTTTGGTAAACTTTGCCCCCTCCAGGTAGGAATGTATATCCTATACGTCACTAGCTCATGGACTCTTGCCACTATAAAAGAAATTAATTTATCAGGTAAGTTCTTACATAAATTATGTTATATATATATATGTGTGTGTATATACATATGTATTTATATGTGTATATATGTATTTATCTATTTATATGTATACATATGTATTTACAGACATAAATACACATATAGACACATAAATACATATGTACACATATATAGACATACATAGAAGTGCATTAGAGTTTTTTTTTCCTCCCCTTTTGGGGGTTTCTGTTTTATTTTGGGGATAAGAAAAAGGGGGAAAACAATCCAACAAATGGGTATAACAAATATTGATTTCAGACATTTTGGATAGCCTGAATTTACAATTAGACAATGGGATGTTGTGTTTATTTTATATGATACCCTGTTTTGTTTGCTTATTCCTTTTTACATTGTATTCAGATGATGATAACTTTATTTCTGTGATTTGCACCATTGTATTAATGTACCTTATTGTTGGTTAATAAAAAGGAAAAAAGGAAGAAGTGCATTAGAGCCCTTTGCCGTTAAGTAGATGAAAACATGAAAAAACATATTTATGCAATATTCATATTTAATAAAGTTTTTAACTATGTATTTTCTTTAAATATTTCACGTTCCAATGATCTGCACATAGCAGAATATGTTCTATGTATTTATAAATAGATATTCCTATATATATCTGTATATATTTATACCTATATATAATCATATATATATATATATATATATATATATATATATATATATATATACAGGGAGTGCAGTATTATTAGGCAAATGAGTATTTTGACCACATCATCCTCTTTATGCATGTTGTCTTACTCCAAGCTGTATAGGCTCGAAAGCCTACTACCAATTAAGCATATTAGGTGATGTGCATCTCTATAATGAGAAGGGGTGTGGTCTAATGACATCAACACCCTATATCAGGTGTGCATAATTATTAGGCAAATTCCTTTCCTTTGGCAAAATGGGTCAAAAGAAGGACTTGACAGGCTCAGAAAAGTAAAAAATAGTGAGATATCTTGCAGAGGGATGCAGCACTCTTAAAATTGCAAAGCTTCTGAAGCGTGATCATCGAACAATCAAGCGTTTCATTCAAAATAGTCAACAGGGTCGCAAGAAGCGTGTGGAAAAACCAAGGCGTAAAATAACTGCCCATGAACTGAGAAAAGTCAAGCGTGCAGCTGCCAAGATGCCACTTGCCACCAGTTTGGCCATATTTCAGAGCTGCAACATCACTGGAGTGCCCAAAAGCACAAGGTGTGCAATACTCAGAGACATGGCCAAGGTAAGAAAGGCTGAAAGACGACCACCACTGAACAAGACACACAAGCTGAAACGTCAAGACTGAGCCAAGAAATATCTCAAGACTGATTTTTCTAAGGTTTTATGGACTGATGAAATGAGAGTGAGTCTTGATGGGCCAGATGAATGGGCCCGTGGCTGGATTGGTAAAGGGCAGAGATCCCCAGTCCGACTCAGACGCCAGCAAGGTGGAGGTGGAGTACTGGTTTGGGCTGGTATCATCAAAGATGAGCTTGTAGGGCCTTTTCGGGTTGAGGATGGAGTCAAGCTCAACTCCCAGTCCTACTGCCAGTTTCTGGAAGACACCTTCTTCAAGCAGTGGTACAGGAAGAAGTCTGCATCCTTCAAGAAAAACATGATTTTCATGCAGGACAATGCTCCCTCACACGCGTCCAAGTACTCCACAGCGTGGCTGGCAAGAAAGGGTATAAAAGATGAAAATCTAATGACATGGCCTCCTTGTTCACCTGATCTGAACCCCATTGAGAACCTGTGGTCCATCATCAAATGTGAGATTTACAAGGAGGGAAAACAGTACACCTCTCTGAACAGTGTCTGGGAGGCTGTGGTTGCTGCTGCACGCAATGTTGATGGTGAACAGATCAAAACACTGACAGAAGCCATGGATGGCAGGCTTTTGAGTGTCCTTGCAAAGAAAGGTGGCTATATTGGTCACTGATTTGTTTTTGTTTTGTTTTTGAATGTCACAAATGTATATTTGTGAATGTTGAGATGTTATATTGGTTTCACTGGTAAAGATAAATAATTGAAATGGGTATATATTTGTTTTTTGTTAAGTTGCCTAATAATTATGCACAGTGATAGTCACCTGCACACACAGATATTCCCCTAAAATAGCTATAACTAAAAACAAACTAAAAACTACTTCCAAAACCATTCAGCTTTGATATTAATGAGTTTTTTGGGTTCATTGAGAACATGGTTGTTGTTCAATAATAACATTAATCCTCAAAAATACAACTTGCCTAATAATTCTGCACTCCCTTTATATATAGGTATAGATATATAATTATTGTACCAAAATACCATCAGATTTATATTGAAATATGCGTTTATGAATAAATATAACATTTTCTGAAATGTGCAGAATATTGGAATGTGAAATGTTCATATTTTCATGTCAGGTTAGCGCACATTAGAATATGCGATCGGGTTTGTGCTAGAGTGGGGTGTTTTTTTGCACTTTTTTCTCTCCAATGGGGGAATACGTAAACGAGCACACAATATTTGGCTTTTTGTGCGTGTCGGGTTAGCAAGAGTGCAATAACTTTTTACTTTCAACTCGTAATACCAGCGCAACCTGATTTGCTCTAAAAGTTTACGTCTAGCGCAATTAGGGCTATAGCGAAAGCATTTAATAGCGCTCCACTTGTAATCTAGTTCATAACGGGCTCAAAATATCAGAAACTATAACCCAATTCAATGAAATATAAATATTTTCACTTGAATAGTAATTAATAATGATAAATATACATATAAATAAATAATTCATTCTGGAATCTTTGGAAATGTTATAGCAGTTTGGTTGCAGGAAACTGCGTGCTTGATATATCTGTTATTAAGAGACATCCTGGTGTGATTATGTAATGGAGCCAAAGGGGACTTGTATTTACTGGGAATTGTGAGTTGCTTGTAGGTGTGCACATTTCAAGGGCAATCACATACCTTTTCTTTCTTGATATATGTTTTGACAGTGCACCACTTGGCTTTGTGTCCAGCATTGCAGCATTCTTATGGGATGCTGTATATGTTATGTAAAGGAATACCAGTGTTTTTTAAATGGTTAATTCACTCAGCTACCCTGTTGGTAGTGTTTGTTCCATACCATCCTGACCTTGCACCTTTCAGCCTTAAAATCACCTGCAAGTGATAACTGCCTATTGCACTTGTTGGCCACACCCATCGTCCTACATCTAACTTTTTAAACCAGCCTATAGTACCTGTCAGCCTGTCTATTGCACCTGTTGGTCATAACCTGCCTATAGTGCCTACTGATTAGCACTGATATGCCAGAAGTTGTCTTCCAGTTCAGCTACATTTGTGTTGAACTGTATTATGTCTTTGTCATTAAGTCTACATCATCCTTTGCAGATCAAGTCAAACAACTGTTGTTTGCCCTCTGACTTTCATTTTCTATTCCTTCTTTCGAACCTATTGTGTTGCGGCTCATCACAGAGAAGTGCATGCACTATTTATAATTACTTAAAGGGACTGTAAAGTCAAAAGTTAACTTAAATGATTCAGATAGAGAATGTAATTTTAAGCAACTTTCCATTTTACTTTTATTAACTAATTTGCTTTGTACATTTGGTATCCTTTGTTAAAAAGCATACCTAGGTAGTCCCTGGAGCAGTAATGCACTACTGGGAGCTCCCTGCTGATTGGTGATTGCACATACATGTATCTAGCAGCCGATTTGCCACCAGTGAGCAGGGGGCAGCATTGCACAAGCATTTCACCAGAATGCACAAGCATTTCACCAGCAACATCGAGCTATAGCAAATCGTGTCCGCTCGACACTAGTGATGTCGCGAATAGTTTGCCAGCGAATAGTTCCCGGCGAACATAGCATGTTCGCGTTCGCCGCTGCGGGCGAACATATGCGATGTTCGATCCGCCCCCTATTCGTCATCCTTGAGTAAACTTTGACCATGTATCTCACAGTCTGCAGACACATTCCAGCCAATCAGCAGCAGACCCTCCCTCCCAGACCCTCCCAGCTCCTGAACAGCAGCCATTTTAGATCCATTCGGAAGCTGCATTGTTAGTGAGAGGAGGGACAGTGTAGCTGCTGGTGATTTAATAGGGAAATTGATAGCTAGGCTAGTGTATTCAGTGTCCACTACAGTCCTGAAGGACTCATCTGATCTCTGCTGTAAGCACAGCACCCCAAAAAGCCCTTTTTAGGGCTAGAACATCATTTTTTTAATTTATTTTTATTTTTTTCCTGTGTAATCTAATTGCAGTTGCCTGCCTGCCAAGGCACTTGCCCAATGCCACCACTCATATCTGGTGTAACAGTAGTGTAAATTTAAAAAAATAAAACTTTTTTGACTGTGAAACATCAGTCTGCTAGTTTAATCTAATTGCAGTTGCCTGCCTGCCAGCGTGTGTGCCAGGCCCACTTGCCCAGTGCCACCACTCATATCTAGTGTAACAGTAGTGTAAATTAAAAAAAAAAAACTTTTTTGACTGTGAAACATCAGTCTGCTAGTTTAATCTAATTGCAGTTGCCTGCCTGCCAGCGTGCGTGCCAGGCCCACTTGCCCAGTGCCACCACTCATATCTGTTGTAACAGTAGTGTAAATTTAAAAAAACAAAACTTTTTTGACTTTGAAACATCAATCTGCTAGTGTAATCTAATTGCAGTTGCCTGCCTGCCAGCGTGTGTGCCAGGCCCACTTGCCCAGTGCCAACACTCATATCTGGTGTAACAGTAGTGTAAATTTAAAAAAATAAAACTTTTTTGACTGTGAAACATCAGTCTGCTAGTGTAATATAATTGCAGTTGCCTGCCTGCCAGCGTGTGTGCCAGTCTCACAGCGTATACTGTGCCCACTTGCCCAGTGCCCCCACTCATATCTGGTGTAACAGTAGTGTAAATTAAAAAAAAAAAACTTGAGGGGGAGGAGCTAGCCCTGCTTATGAGCGGTCGCACTATACATGAGCTCCGGCTATTTTCCCTAGATTTATATTTTATTTTGACCGCTCGGAGCAGGCAACTTCTTCATTGGCCAGTAATGGACTAAGCAGTAGAGTACCCTCTGCATCCAGGATGGATTAAAGCTTTGGCTCAGCGTTACACCTCAGGTTCGCAAAGATCGCCCCAGCAAGAGAGGAAGGCGCCATCTTGACAACTCAGCCACGCAGCTATCACCTCTGTGAAAGTAGGGTACTAAAGCCCTGATATCTCCTTTAACATGGCAGAACACCCCTTCCATTCACTCATCATGGATAAGCTTAAAGCTTTCGAACGCAAAATGGATGTGTGTTTTGGGGACTTACTTTGTTCGTTTCACACAGAGCCTACATGCGGCGACGCTATCCAAGAAGATCCCGAGACAGTATTACCTGGATATGTTCCTTACACTACTCTTCAGGTCCCGACTCAGCTTGTTCATACAGCCTTTCCCACCGCAGCTTTAAATGAGGCACCGCCTCTGCCTGAGGACATACATGACACGCTATAAAACGATGACCTGCTCAAATCGGATCGACCAACAGCTACGCGGATGGTGGTAGGCAAGCTTTACCTCCGAATATCAAGACCTCCTGCAACTACCCGGCCGGTGACTGGAGACTTCGATCACCTTACTCCCGCACTTCACTCCCGACGCCGCAACTTGCCTTGCCTCCTCATTTGCGCTGCTGGTCCTATGCTGCCTAGCTTCAGAAGTGGCATCGGCTGATCTCCCACAAAACATAGCCTGCTTTCTGCGTATCTCTAGCACTCTTGATCAGAAGCAGCTATCAGTGTGTCCAGGACTATGGATTCTAGTGACACCTTACTACTAACCTTCGGAACACCCTATATTAGAGACTTCTCCACTCCACATCCCTATAAGAACTATAGAGCGAGATGCAGGTTAAGTCTCTGTCAACAACTTCTGCCCTAGAGAACAGGAGCATCCACAGTACCCGCTCATACTCTCATCCCTAACTTTTGCTTTATAGGAGCCTAATATGATTTGTATCTGCATTCAAGTGTTTGCTTCATACTTCTAATATATCTAGGTGTCAGTTTACTCTATAATGTTAACGACCTTAATGACACTAACTCCATTTACACTTATATACTTATCTATAACTGTTTGTCTTTTTTAGAGTTTAACATTCTCTCACCTACGTGAGGTCTTAGTAAATCTGAAACAAGGGGAGGTTCCTGGTACAGTAGCTATTATACGCGTGCAGACACCACAACAGCAACTCCTAATGGTAGAGTATATTCAGTCCCCCATGAGGCATTGACATCTATTATCTTTCACAGAGGGATAAAGTAATATATTACATAGCATGGGGCCCACACTCTTATTAGCCCAGTAATTGGTTTCATAGCATACAGGTCTACCATTCGCATATAAGAGTATTACAAAGCCCTATATTTACAATAGCTTCGCCGCATTTACTTATGGCCATGAGAGACATATCAACCACTTGAAAGAACTACTAGTATATATACCTGGTTCCCAATCTTGGGATGTCCTATGTATTTAGTGGCAGATCCCACAGATACACCATTTCATCTCCTCATAGTATAGTACTGCAATTACATAGATACATTTTTGTCTTCAAGTACTGACATGAGCAAGTGTCTTTTCAGAAAATCTTAATTGTTCTGTGTGTCTATTAGCTTTTAGCTGCATAATTTATCTAGTGGTATTTTTTTTTTGCATTATATGTTTAATTTATGTTTTGTATAGCCACTAATTTAGCTTGGAGCATATGCCTCGGATATTTCTAGACCTAGCCTTAGTTTGACCTATCACCCTGCAGATTACTTATACTTACTGAGTCCTAATAACCCCCTGTCTTCCTTGTCACTCAACCCCAGATAATATGCGTTTCTAACAGGGGCCAAATCTCCTTCCCTCCTCCCCCCCCCACTTCCTCTGCTCCCTCCTTCTCCTCACTTTTTCTTCTCTCCCCCTTTTTCACCTCTTTTAAGCAGCTCTGGTCAGCTGATTCTTCCCATCTTCTTTTTCACCAATACTAGGTCCAAAAGTGACCATTCTTAATACTAATTTCCTCCCTCAGTGCTCATCAGCTTAGTCGGGTTCAAAAGTAACCTTTGTTTTCATGGAGGACTTCATCTCAACTCATCCCAACACATATTATATAAAAGAGGTTTCAGAAGACTAACCATACAGCTTTCATGTATCACACCTGACTTATCCAATATATATCTGTTTGTTATATAATCTGATATCTATGTTCTATGGTATCTCAAATATGTTGTACTATCTCTATAACCTCAATAAAAAATTTATAAATAAAAAAAAAACAAAAAAAAAACTTTTTTGACTGTGAAACATCAGTCTGCTTGTGTAATCTAATTGCAGTTGTCTGCCTGCCAGCGTGTGTGCCAGGCCCACTTGCCCAGTGCCACCACTCATATCTGGTGTAACAGTAGTGTAAATTTAAAGAAAAACAACTTTTTTGACTTGAAACATCAGTCTGCTAGTATAATCTAATTGCAGTTGCCTGCCTGCCAGCGTGTGTGCCAGGCTCACAGCGTATACTGTGCCCACTTGCCCAGTGCCCCCACTCATATCTGGTGTAACAGTAGTGTAAATTTAAAAAAAAAAAACCTTTTTTGACTTTGAAACATCAGTCTGCTAGTGTAATCTAATTGCAGTTGCCTGCCTGTCTGCCAGCGTGTGTGCCAGGCCCACTTGCCCAGTGCCACCACTCATATCTGGTGTAACAGTAGTGTAAATTTAAAAAAATAAAACTTTTTTGACTGTGAAACATCAGTCTGCTTGTGTAATCTAATTGCAGTTGCTACCTGCCAGCGTGTGTGCCAGGCTCACAGCGTATACTGTGCCCACTTGCCCAGTGCCACCACTCATATCTTGTTTAATAGTAGTGTAAGTGTACATTTAAAAACAAAAAAAACTTTTTGGACTGTGAAACCTCAGTCTGCTTTTTTGTTTCAGGCTCACAACTTATACTGGGCCCACTCGCCCAGTGCCACCACTCATATCTTGTTTAATAGTAGTGTAAGTGTACATTTAAAAAAATAAAAACTTTTTGGACTGTGAAACATCAGTCTGCTTTTTTATGTCAGGCTCACAGCGTATACTGTGCCCACTTGCCCAGTGCCACCACTCATATCTTGTTTAATAGTAGTGTAAGTGTACATTTAAAAAAAAAAAACTTTTTGGACTGTGAAACATCAGTCTGCTTTTTTGTTTCAGGCTCACAGCTTATACTGGGCCCACTCGCCCAGTGCCACCACTCATATCTTGTTTAATAGTAGTGTAAGTGTACATTTAAAAAAATAAAAACTTTTTGGACTGTGAAACATCAGTCTGCTTTTTTGTGTTAGGCTCACAGCGTATACTGTGCCCACTTGCCCAGTGCCACCACTCATATCTTGTTTAATAGTAGTGTAAGTGTACATTTAAAAAAAATGACAGGCAGAGGCAGGCCACCCCACAGGTGCCGTCATGGTCGTGGTGCTGTGATTCCCTTTGGCACTAGAATAATGCCCAGTGTTCAGAGGCCACGTCCCATGAACTCGAAAAGTACTGAGGAGGACATAGTTGACTTTATAACACAGGGCACCCAATCTTCTATAGCTTCCGCTCCGAACCTTGACGCACCATCCTCCTCCAGCTTATCTTCGGGCACCTCTCAAGTTACCACTCGCCTGCCTGCCACCACCACCAACACAAGCACCACAGCCGCTTCACTTGATCTGTCAGAGGAGTTTTTTACACATCAGTTGGAAGAAATGAGTGATGCGCAACCATCATTGACAGAGGATGTAGATAACAGTGATATGTCTCAGTCAGGCAGCATTACAGACATGGACGTATGGTGTGATGATGATGATGTTGTACCCACTGCTGCTTCCTTTGTTGATTTGTCAGATACAAGTGAAGTGGTTGATGATGACAATGCGTCCATGGATGTCACGTGGGTGCCCGCTAGAAGAGAAGAAGAACAGGGGGAAAGTTCAGATGGGGAGACAGAGAGGAGGAGGAGACAAGTTGGAAGCAGGGGGAGGTCGTCGCAAGGAGCTAGTGGCACAGTCAGACAGCATGCATCGGCACCCGGGGTCAGCCAGACAGCACGCCAATCAACGCATGCTGTTGCCACCACCAGAATGCCGTCATCGCAGAGCTCAGCAGTGTGGCATTTTTTGTGTGTGTCTGCCTCTGACAACAACGATGCCATTTGCAACCTGTGCCAAAAGATACTGAGTCGTGGGAAGTCCAACACCCACCTAGGTACAACTGCTTTGCGAAGGCAAATGATCGCACATCACAAACGCCTATGGGATCAACACATGAGTAGAAGCAGCACACAAACTCAAAGCCGCCATCCTCCTCCTGGTCCAGCATCTTCAGCCACGTCAACCACTGCTGTCCTCCTTGCCCCCTCTCAACCATCCGTCACTCCGTCTCTCTTCCGGAGCAGTTCCTGCTCATCTACCCACAGTCAGGTGTCTGTCAAGGACATGTTTGAGCGTAAGAAGCCAATGTCACAAAGTCACCCCCTTGCCCAGCGTCTGACAGCTGGCTTGTCTGAACTGTTAGCCCGCCAGCTTTTACCATAGAAGCTGGTGGAGTCTGAGGAATTCAAAAAAATTGTAGCTATTGGGACACCGCAGTGGAAGGTCCTCGGCCGAAATTTCTTTGCACAAAAGGCAAACCCCAACCTGTACTCGATTGTGCGAAAGGAAGTAATGGCATGTCTGGCACACAGTGTTGGGGCAAGGGTCCATCTGACCAATGATAGCTGGTCTGCAAAGCATGGTCAGGGCAGGTATATCACCTACACTGCGCATTGGGTAAACCTGCTGATGGCTGCCAAGCATGGAATGTGTGGCTCTGCAGAGGAGGAGTTGGTGACACCGCCACAACTTGCAGGCAGGCCTGCTGCCACCTCCTCTACTCCTCCTATTCCATCCTCTTCCATAACCTCCTCGGCTGAGTCCTCTTCTGCTTGCTCCACATCAACGGCACCCCCCCAGCTCCGCAGGTACTATTCCATATCCCGGATACGGCAGTGTCACGCCGTCTTGGGGTTGACTTGCCTGAAAGCAGAGAGTCACACCGGACCAGCACTCCTGTCCACCCTGAACGCACAGGTGGATCAGTGGCTGACTCCGCACCAACTGGAGATCGGCAAAGTGGTTTCTGACAATGGAAGTAATTTGGTGGCGGCATTGAAATTGGGCAAGTTGACACATGTGCCGTGCATGGCACATGTGTGTAATCTGATCGTACAACGCTTTGTGCATAAGTACCCAGGCTTACAGGACATCCTGAAGCAGGCCAGGAAGGTGTGTGGCCATTTGAGGCGTTCCTACACGACATGCCAGTGAGGCGCTTGATTTGCGACAGCCCGACACGTTGGAATTCAACACTCCTAATGTTCGACCACCTGCTCCAACAAGAAAAAGCCATTAACAAGTATTTGTATGACCAGGGTGCTAGGACAGCCTCTGCGGAGCTGGGTGCTGATGCGCAATGCCTGTAGGCTCATGCGTCCTTTTGAGGAGGTGACAAACCTAGTCAGTCGACCATCAGCAACATCATACCATTTGTTTTCTTCCTGGAGCGTGCCCTGCGAAGAGTGCTGGATCAGGCCGTAGATGAGCGTGAAGAGGAAGAGTTGTGGTCACCATCACCACCAGAAACAGCCTTATCAGCATCGCTTGCTGGACCAGCGGCAATGCTGGAAGAGGATTGTGAAGAAGAGGAGTTAGAGGAGGAATGTGGCTTTGAGGAGGAGGAGGAGGAGGAGGAGGAAGACCAACCACAACAGGCATCCCAGGGTGCTCATTGTCACCTATCTAGTATCCGTGGTGTTGTACGTGGCTGGGGGGAAGAAGATACCTTCAGTGAGATCAGTGAGGACGAGGAACGGGATATGAATAGCTCGACATCCAACCTTGTGCAAATGGGGTCTTTCATGCTGTCGTGCCTGTTGAGTGACCCTTGTATAAAAAAGCTGAAGGAGAACGACCTGTACTGGGTGTCCACGCTACTAGACCCCCGGTATAAGCATAAAGTGCCTGAAATGTTACAGAATTACCGCAAGTCGGAAAGGATGCAGCAGTTCCAAAATAAATTAAAAAGTATGCTTTACACAGCGTATAAGGGTGATGTCACAGCACAACGGGAATCTAACAGGGGAAGAGGTGAAAGTAATCCTACGACTCCCATGACCACGTCGGCAAGGACAGGATGCTTTACAGATGTGTTGTTGATGGAGGACATGCAGAGCTTTTTAACTCCTATGCATCGCCACAGCCCTTCGGGGTCCACCTTCAGAGAACGACTCGACTGACAGGTACCTCGCCTTAACTGCAGATCTCGACACTCTGAGGCGCGATGAACCCCTTGACTACTGGGTGTGCAGGCTTGACCTGTGGCCTAAGCTATCCCAATTTGCGATAGAACTTCTGGCCTGCCCCGCTTCAAGTGTCCTGTCAGAAAGGACCTTCAGTGCAGCAGGAGGTATTGTCACTGAGAAGAGAAGTCGCCTAGGTCAAAAAAGTCTAGATTACCTCACCTTTATTAAGATGAATGAGGGATGGATCCCGAAGGGACTGATATTGGGCGATACATTCGAGTAAAAATGGCCTGGGCTAAAAATGGTCCACACGGTGCTGTATTTTATCTTCGAATGCCGGATGACTTGCGTGACTTATCCGCCACCAACTAGGGTTCAAGCCGCAATGTTTTAGGGCACTTTCTGCCTGGGAAACAAATATCAATTTTTCTGACCGCTGCTACAGCAGCGGCTGCAACAATACCTAATTGTTCAGGCATGTGTACATGCCTAATTTTTCTGGCCTCTGGTGCAGCACTGTGGCTTCAAAAACCAAACCAATAAAAAAGGTACATAACAGGGATTAAACTGATAGGAATAGTACTACTTAACACACCACTCCTATCTGGTGGCACATTAGATTGCACGCGCAGTGCCCCAAATTTGAAGTAGGAGGACCGACCAAGCATCTTTTTCCATCTCCCGGTTCCTAAAATCCATGCCATATACACGTCCCCTGATAGGGGACGGAACAGAGATTAAACTGCTAGGAATAGTACTACTTAACACACCTTATAATAACGCAGAGAGAGGCAACGCAGAGAGAGGAGTCTGAAGAAGAGGAGTCAGAGGAGGAAGGTGACTTTGAGGAGGTGGAAGACCAAACACAGCAGGTGTCCCAGGGGGCTTGTTGTCACCTTTCGGGGACCCTTGGTGTTGTACGTGGGTGGAGGAAGAGACCTTCAATGACATCAGTACAAGGACAAGGAACGGGACATGGCTAGCTTGGTATCCAACCTTGTGCAAATGGGGAGTTTGCGGTTGTGCAAATGGACTGTTTGCAGTTGATTGCGGTGCATTAAAGGGACAGTCTAGGCCAAAATAAACTTTCATGATTCAGATAGAGCATGTAATTTTACACAATTTTCCAATTTACTTTTATCATCAATTTTTCTTTGTTCTCTTGGTATTCTTAGTTGAAAGCTTAACCTAGGAGGTTCATATGCTAATTTCTTAGACCTTGAAGCCCACCTCTTTCAGACTGCATTTTAACAGTTTTTCACCACTAGAGGGTGTTAGTTCACGCATTTCATATAGATAACACTGTGCTCGTGCACGAGAAGTTATCTGGGAGCAGGCACTGATTGGCTAGACTGCAAGTCTGTCAAAAGAACTGAAAAAGGGGCAGTTTGCAGAGGCTTAGATACAAGATAATCACAGAGGTTAAAAGTATATTATTATAAATGTGTTAGTTATGCAAAACTGGGAAATGGGTAATAAAGGGATTATCTATCTTTTAAAACAATAAAAATTCTGGTGTAGACTGTCCCTTTAAACGGGGAGTTTGGTCTGTCAGTGTGAAGCGGGCGTAACCCTTACACTACCTGATCGATACAACATCATACCTGATGTTTTAAAGCACGTTATACCAAACAATTTAGGAATGTTAGGTGATTTATGCCCTTTATGGCTTAAAACCAAACTCTGCATCAACTATGTAATTTTCCATGGGAGTTTTGCCATGGATCCCCCTCTGGCATGCCACAGTCCAGGTGTAAGTCCCCTTGAAACAACTTTTCCATCACTATTGTGGCCAGAAAGAGTCCCTGTGGGTTTTAAAATTCTAGAATAAGAAATTAGGAGTGATAGGTGCGCTAATACAGGGAGTGCAGAATTATTAGGCAAGTTGTATTTTTGAGGATTAATTTTATTATTGAACAACAACCATGTTCTCAATGAACCCAAAAACTCATTAATATCAAAGCTGAATATTTTTGGAAGTAGTTTTTAGTTTGTTTTTAGTTTTAGCTATTTTAGGGGGATATCTGTGTGTGCAGGTGACTATTACTGTGCATAATTATTAGGCAACTTAACAAAAAACAAATATATACCCATTTCAATTATTTATTTTTACCAGTGAAACCAATATAACATCTCAACATTCACAAATATACATTTTTGACATTCAAAAACAAAACAAAAACAAATCAGTGACCAATATAGCCACCTTTCTTTGCAAGGACACTCAAAAGCCTGCCATCCATGGATTCTGTCAGTGTTTTGATCTGTTCACCATCAACATTGCGTGCAGCAGCAACCACAGCCTCCCAGACACTGTTCAGAGAGGTGTACTGTTTTCCCTCCTTGTAAATCTCACATTTGATGATGGACCACAGGTTCTCAATGGGGTTCAGATCAGGTGAACAAGGAGGCCATGTCATTAGATTTTCTTCTTTTATACCCTTTCTTGCCAGCCACGCTGTGGAGTACTTGGACGCGTGTGATGGAGCATTGTCCTGCATGAAAATCATGTTTTTCTTGAAGGATGCAGACTTCTTCCTGTACCACTGCTTGAAGAAGGTGTCTTCCAGAAACTGGCAGTAGGACTGGGAGTTGAGCTTGACTCCATCCTCAACCCGAAAAGGCCCCACAAGCTCATCTTTGATGATACCAGCCCAAACCAGTACTCCACCTCCACCTTGCTGGCATCTGAGTTGGACTGGAGCTCTCTGCCCTTTACCAATCCAGCCACGAGCCCATCCATCTGGCCCATCAAGACTCACTCTCATTTCATCAGTCCATAAAACCTTAGAAAAATCAGTCTTGAGATATTTCTTGGCCCAGTCTTGACGTTTCAGCTTGTGTGTCTTGTTCAGTGGTGGTCGTCTTTCAGCCTTTCTTACCTTGGCCATGTCTCTGAGTATTGCACACCTTGTGCTTTTGGGCACTCCAGTGATGTTGCAGCTCTGAAATATGGCCAAACTGGTGGCAAGTGGCATCTTGGCAGCTGCACGCTTGACTTTTCTCAGTTCATGGGCAGTTATTTTGCTCCTTGGTATTTCCACACGCCTTTTGCGACCCTGTTGACTATTTTGAATGAAACGCTTGATTGTTCGATGATCACGCTTCAGAAGCTTTGCAATTTTAAGAGTGCTGCATCCCTCTGCAAGATATCTCACTATTTTTGACTTTTCTGAGCCTGTCAAGTCCTTCTTTTGACCCATTTTGCCAAAGGAAAGGAAGTTGCCTAATAATTATGCACACCTGATATAGGGTGTTGATGTCATTAGACCACACCCCTTCTCATTACAGAGATGCACATCACCTAATATGCTTAATTGGTAGTAGGCTTTCGAGCCTATACAGCTTGGAGTAAGACAACATGCATAAAGAGGATGATGTGGTCAAAATACTCATTTGCCTAATAATTCTGCACTCCCTGTAGTAGCTAAAGGTATACTAAAAATATAGCAAAGGATTTTCAAACAATGTGAGATTTTTTCATGTGTAATAAATTACGGTGTAAGATCTTGTAAGGTGGATTAGAAGGTTTTCCACATATACCTAAAAATATATAGTGTCCGTGTTTATATAAACAAGTTGTAAAAGAAAAAGATTTATATAGCCACTGTGGGTAGAAAATATATTTATAAAATAATGAGATGCATATAAACAATATAACGATTAATATAAAAACATCAAATTAGAGGGACGTCTCCCTAATTGCATAAAATATTCAAAATTTAAAAACAATGATTATATTTGCGACACTTTAAATAGTGTTTAAATAAGCTGCCCCATACATAAATTTATGCATAAGTGTCCGTTTCCTTGAACGTATATGATAGTTCAATGTGGTATACCCAGCTATGTTAAGATAGATAGTAAACAGTCCAAATATTTGTGACCGTGTTAGCCGATGGTAGATATAGAAAGTTACTTTTAGATTAATGTTACCTCCGGGTGAAGCAGGTTACCATACATATGCTTTCCAAATATGATCGAGTACCTGTTTCTTTAGACCCGTTTTAAAATTCGCCTGCCCATTGAAGTCAATGGGGGTTCGCCCGGTTCGCCGGTTCGCAAACCTTTGGGGAAGTTCGCGTTCGCTGTTCGCGGACCCAAATTTTTAGGTTCGCGACATCACTACTCGACATATGATAAATCAACCCCAATGTGTTCAACTAGCATTGCTGCTCCTTAAATTAAGGATTCCATGAAAATGAAGCAAATTTAATAATAAATCTAAAATGGAATTTTTTTTTTAATCGGAATCATGAAATTACATTTTAAATTAATCTTAATAGCACGGTGAATGTGATTCTGTAAGCAAGGACTCAGCAAACACTGTATCAAAGGCTAGAACAAGATTTGTATTACCAGTTTAATTTTAGACAAGTAATAGAATGTTACATAAACTACAAAGAGATTTATACTTGCAATTGTGTGTCGGTTTCTTTGGTGTTTATTAAATATACTCTACTAAAAATATTTTTGCAATTTATTTAGCATATGTTGTCACACTGACTTCTAAATTCTAAATAGAGCAGCTGTGACATTAATAAATAATACATCTTACAATATAATATGTCAAACTTAATTTGATGAGCGCCTTGCAACAGCAAAGGAGAATAATTTCATTATATATTATTTGGCAATAAGAGCACAATATTTAAATTGTTTATTGTAATTGAAAATGTCATATAAATAATTTCCAGACCTTCACAATGTAATAATACTTAATAAGGATGGTAATTATTATAACATAGGATTTCATTTCTCTAAATGTTAATTCAGACATGACATTACATCTTTGACATTTTGTACTTTTTGAAATGTATTAAATTAAATCAATCAGTGTGGTCACATAAATAAAATATTTTTTGGATTCGCTATACTTTGCAGAAGTATCTTTTCACTGTTAGCCGGAACCTTTGTTTGTCCCTGGTCACATAAATAGTATAACATTATTGTCTCCCTGTACAAAGCAGCGAGGGGGGGGGGGGGGGTGTTCGCATATGCAAGCCTGCTTCCTGCAATGTAAACTGCTTCTTACACCCTACGCCACCTCTGAGATGGGGAGGGAAAATCAGCCCCTTCAGTCGCGTGATTGGTCATGCGAATGAAGGGGCGGACATTACACACTGCGATGAGTGTGTAATGATACATACAGGCCAGTGGATGAACAGATCCGCTGCCCGTATGTAGCGAAGGCGCGCGGACAGCTTCACAAGTTGAGAAGCTGTCCACCCGCCTCTTAGTACTTGGGGCCCTATGTCTTATGTTTCTAAGGTTTAAAAGTCACTTTAATCCATAGGGACAGGTCTATCTATCTATCTATCTATCTATCTATCTATCTATCTATCTATCTATCAGGAGTGTAACTAGATTTTGCTAGGCCTCGGGGCAAAGGCTAGTTGTTTGCAAGCAGCAGAAGCTGGGGCAGTATGCACAAAGAAATAAGGGGAACTGGTTTTCTATGAGCGTAAGTTATCCTTTCTACGTGGTTACATTAAAGATGTGTGCAGCCTTTCTTTACAAATATAGTGATAGGTTTTTCTGTACAGCAACACTGTGGTGGCCATCTTGGAAACCTAGCTACCATGTTGTAAAAGCACACACTTTTCTTTACTGTGTGAGCCCTGTTTTGCATGGGGGGAGCACAGAGGGACCTGACTGATTGCAGGGGCCCAAGTGGGTACCCTAGAATTGTGAACCTGATTTCAATTGAGACCCCTGTAGTTATGCCCCTGCTATCTATCTATCTATCTATCTATCTATCTATCTATCTATCTATCTATCTATCTTATCTCTGTTTCTCTTGATCAAGCTATCTATCTATCTCTCTATCAGCAATGCGAAAATCAAAAATTACAACCATAATATTTAGGAAATACATTTGCAAAATGTATTATGTAAATTGTTCTAATTGCTAAATATTCACGTGTCTGTTTTGTTATGGTAAAGTAATATCATTGGATAAAACAACATTGGTATTTGGTAATCTTGCAGATGCCAATGGGGAGCAGACCTGGGCAATTTTAAGGAGTGGTCCAGATTTTTCACCTAACCCTCAACCTAACATGCAGAATTTAAAAAGAGGCAATAACCCTTGGGAAGTACATTATGTTGTGGTTGTTTCTCGCTTTTTGAATGTTGAAGTGTTTAGTTTTTTTGTTTTTCTGTAACTGTTTTCATGTTCTTTTTGGATATGATAGACTGTTTTCTACAGGGAGTATTTCTTTGTTTTAATTAATTAGTTTAGTCATGTTTTGAAGAATATTTTGTAATGTCAATACAAGTGAACAGTTGTGAATAAAATTCAGCTCCATTGATTACAATAGAGCAGAACTCCCTGGGTTACAAATCTTTATAAATTATGTAATTATTTTCCAGCTGTGAAGTTGTGTCAAATTTTTGCAGCTAGATTGAATCTAGCTCATTGTCCTAAAATTATTTAGGTGAATGTTTTTCTGCTGTGAGACAAACATCCAGTGTTTCTGTTATTGTTGGAGAAATATTGACTAAAGGCTGCAGTAAAACATATATGTTGATAGATCCAACCCTCTTCATTTTGCAATTTACATGATTTAAAATGGCCTCATTTAAAAGTATAAAGACATATGAACTTCGAGGGCCCATGCTGTTCCCATTTCTTTCCCCATGTAAGAGTACTGGTTCTCTTTTATTCTGAACTAGGCATTTTGCCCAAATACACTGGACCCTTGTCTTCTGCCTAAATGCATTGTTATTTATCTCAGAGTACCCTGAATCATATTTCCTGCAGCCTTTAACAGAAATACAGGTGTTATAAGAAGTACCATTACTTTGTCTACAGCTGTTAAAAGTCACATTATCCTTTACTCTACCACATTATATAGATTCTCTTCTCTTGGCCAAACTTATAGCTCTGTCTTCTTACACTCAACGTACGATCACAAAGTCAGCATATCTCATCCCCTATAAAAATTCTTGACAACCAGTGATCAGAGGAAAACAGTAAGGGGCATGATCAGGACTTATTTCAGACCATATGACCCTGCAACTCCTTTTAGTTATATGGCCACAATGGTTGCCAGTTGTCCAGTATTTAGTGGGACAGTATGTTAGTTTTCTCTCCTTAAAAATAATTGGTTCTGATCTGAGGTCTTATGTAAACATTAGGGCCATACAAAATATTTCAATGTAAATTTAATATAAATAAAAAACACATTTTGAATCTATCATGATCCAAATGCAATTATAATATATTGCTCAGTGTTATTACAATGAAGAACCTATACAAATATAATAGCATTCTCAAAACAAGGTGTCAAACTTGTATACCTTTACATCAATTTGTATTGCTACTTTCATTAGTGAGATATGTTTTTCCTTTTAAAATAAATGACTAGATAAATGTAATTCTCATTATGTTATTTTCCATATAGCAAATCATAAGTATTGCAGTGCAAATATACATGGATTGTAGACTTGAAAACATATCTGAGAATTAAGGCCAGGGGCTTATTAAGTGATCAAGAGTAGCAGTTGGTGCTTATTGGCTTAAACCATGTATGGCTGGAGTATCTGGAGAGTGCAATCAATGTGTTGCTCTTGTAAAGATGCGTTGCTTGTCAATTATGCTTATGCAAAGCAGTAAACATCAGTTGCTAAACAACACGAGCATGGAGGTCACTGGGGATCATCCTGAAAGCAGCCAGAAAGGCTCAATAGAGAACATGCAGATATATATTTCTATTGGTAAATGTTAGAATCTTTGATTTTCCTGAACATATACGTTATAAAAAGAGTAATCAGACATTTTGTTAATTTACAACTTCTCTGTTTTGTTATAGGCAGATTTAAAACATGAATGCAGATATCTCCAAGTGGCAAATTGCAAATAAATTTGCTGAAATTCCTTTAGCCGCACATAATAAAGTTAAAGGACCAGTAAACACAGTAGATTTGCATATTCAACAAATGCAAGATAACAAGACAATACAATAGCATTTACTCTGAATTTCAAATGAGTAGTAGATTCAGCCAATCACAAATGCATATACGTATAGTCTGTGAGTTCTTGCACATGCTCAGTAGGAGCTGGTGACTCAAAAAGTGTAAATATAAAAGACTGTGCACATTTTTTTTTAATGGAAGTAAATTGGAAAGTTGTTTAAAATGACATGCTGTATCTGAATCATGAAAATGTAATTTGACCTGAGTGTCCCTTGTTTTGCAGGGAATGAGATCTGTAGAGAGAGGGAGCAAATATAGAATAAAAAAGAATCCCAAAGAATGAGACATGTCTGAATTAAAAATGTATTCAGATATTTAGAAACATTATCATTCCAATCAGTCCATTTAAAATGTACAGTACATTTAAATGCTATAATAAAGTGCTCTACTTCCTAAAGTGTTCCTTAGTATATTTAACTAAACACACAGTTATTTCTGGCGAACAGGCAAGCACCAAACCTCACTTTGATAATGGCCTTTTGAGAATATCTGGATCAATTCACAATAGATTAGTCTCTGAAATTGGCCATGTTTGTTGCTTAGTTCTATCTTTATACTAAATTTTAAAAATGCATGTTTGTTCCAATTCTGTAATATTTTTTTCAGATGTCAGCTATATGAGTGCAGTGGACAGTATCACCCATTGAGGGCTAGATTACAAGTGGACCCCTATTGTTAGTGTAAGGAGTGTAAACACAATCGTGAGATTGCAGTGGTTTTTATGCTCTAATCCATATTACAAGGGGCATACTGTTTAAATTACTGCAAATATGTTACACAAACTTGCGGTAATTTACGCTCTCCATATTTTCCAGGGGCAGTGTTGAGCGGCAAAGTCCACTCATATTACAAGTTAAAAGTAAATGCTATCGCTCAAACGCAATTGCATTTAATGCTCAAACTTTTTTACAACTTGAAAGTTTGCATAAAGAGTTTGGCTGGAAGAAACAGTTGCACTAAACGACACTATTAACTCCTAAACTGCCACACCCCCACATCACAAACAATCCCTCTACACTATTAACCCCTAAACCACCACAACCCCCATCATAAAGTAGTCCTCTACCCTATTAACCTCTAAACCACCACAACCCCATTGCAAAATACTCACTAACATCTAAACCCCCTAACCAGCTAACCCCCTAATACGCTTAACTAACACCCCCTAAGTTACCAAAAAAAAATATTTAACATTACCTTAAAAAAAAAAACTAACATCACCTTAAAAAAACCCAACCTAACATTAGAAAACAAAAGCTACCATTAGACAATAAAAAAACTACCATTACAGAAAAAAAAAAACAAATTACCAAAAATAAAAAAACAGTTATGCCTTTTCTAAAACGAAAGCCCCACTTAAAATAGCCCTTAGAAATAAACACTAGCCCATTCTACAATTCAAGTAACCCTCACCCTCAAAAAAAGCCCTAGCTAAGAAAAAAATACTCTAAATATTGCCCTGAAAAGAGCATTTGGTAGGGCATTGCCCTTAGAAGGGCATTTGGTAGGGCAGTGCCCTAAAGGTCTTTTGCTGCCAAAAAATAGAAAAAAACCCAATTCTAAAAATAAAAAACCCACCCAAAAAAAAAAAACATTCGCTAAACACCAAAGATGGTACTCACTAAACTTGAATCCAGCTCCTACGAGATCGCCAACTACAGTGCTCCTCTTCTATCCCGGTGTTGGTGGTCCATCTTCATCCCAGTGGCGATAGTCCATTTTCATCCCAGCGATGGTGGTCCATCTTCATCCCGGCAGGGGTCTTCTATCATCATCCATCTTCTTTTCTTTGGATCTTCCGTCACCCTCTGCACACTGAATTTTTATAAAACTGTTTTTATTGAGGTTGTGAACTTAACATACAGCTTTATCAATGTAAAGTAAATACATATTATAGGAACAAAGAGTTGTAAACAAGCATATAAAATACGAAATACTTTGTGAGAGGGGGTTAGAACTATCTCCTCTCTTAAAACCTCATTTTTACAGAGGTCACTCTTTGTTTACTTAGTATCTTTCTGTAGGTCTGCTGGTTATTTTACAGTAATCAAAGAAGGTGTGACCTTTAAGATAGTGGTCTAGTCTCTATTAAGGCACTACATCAGTATAGTATTACGGAATTACCAAAAATAAAAAAACAGTTATGCCTTTTCTAAAACGAAAGCCCCACTTAAAATAGCCCTTAGAAATAAACACTAGCCCATTCTACAATTCAAGTAACCCTCACCCTCAAAAAAAGCCCTAGCTAAGAAAAAAATACTCTAAATATTGCCCTGAAAAGAGCATTTGGTAGGGCATTGCCCTTAGAAGGGCATTTGGTAGGGCAGTGCCCTAAAGGTCTTTTGCTGCCAAAAAATAGAAAAAACCCAATTCTAAAAATAAAAAACCCACCCAAAAAAAAAAAAACATTCGCTAAACACCAAAGATGGTACTCACTAAACTTGAATCCAGCTCCTACGAGATCGCCAACTACAGTGCTCCTCTTCTATCCCGGTGTTGGTGGTCCATCTTCATCCCAGTGGCGATAGTCCATTTTCATCCCAGCGATGGTGGTCCATCTTCATCCCGGCAGGGGTCTTCTATAATCATCCATCTTCTTTTCTTTGGATCTTCCGTCACCCTCTGCACACTGAATTTTTATAAAACAGTTTTTATTGAGGTTGTGAACTTAACATACAGCTTTATCAATGTAAAGTAAATACATATTATAGGAACAAAGAGTTGTAAACAAGCATATAAAATATGAAATACTTTGTGAGAGGGGGTTAGAACTATCTCCTCTCTTAAAACCTCATTTTTACAGAGGTCACTCTTTGTTTACTTAGTATCTTTCTGTAGGTCTGCTGGTTATTTTACAGTAATCAAAGAAGGTGTGACCTTTAAGATAGTGGTCTAGTCTCTATTAAGGCACTACATCAGTATAGTATTACGGACTCCTGTAGGGGAGGGGGTTCAAAGACCCCTCTCTGCTTATAAATGGTGAAATTATGAGTCAGTCCAATTTCCTCAATGCCTGGTTTATCTAAAAATGGGGGTGTTAGGGGCGGCCTATAAAGAATAATATAGGGTCTGGTACATTATGAGGGTTAGGAGGTCGGGGGTGTCTCAGTTATTGGCTACTATTCCGTTCTGGCTGGTCAGTCAGACTAAGGGGTTTTACGGGTCCACAGTGATTCCCATGGCTCCCATACAAGGCAGTAGTCATTTAATTGTCCGCGCTCTTTGGAGACATAGTTCTCCATGCTTTTAATATGGTTTACACAATCTATTACTCCCTGCCACCTGGGGGGTTTGCTCTTTTTTCAATTTCTAGTGATAAGTAATTTAGTGGAGATGAGGATACATAAGAGCAAGCTTTGTTTATTTTTGGGAAGTTTATCTATTCCTAGATGCAAAATTACAAGGGCCGGAGTTAGGGCTTTCAGTAATTCTAGATTGTTACAGACCTTTTCTATTTTGCACCAGTAATTGTCTAGTTTTGGACATGTCCACCAGACATGAAGGAGGGACCCCAGTTCCCCGCAACCCCTCCAACACATTGGTGAGTGGCAGGGGAAAATTTTCTGTAGTTTTGTGGGCACCAAATGCCACCTTATAATTATTTTGAAATACAATTCGTAGAGGGTTATGCAATGAGTTGCTTTCTTCGTTAGGCTAATTGTTCTGTTCCATGTCTCTGGTGTGAATGTCAGTTGTAAGTCTCTCTCCCAGGCCTCCATGTGTGTTGTTTTGGGGTAGGGTGATTCCTCAGTTAGGCATTTGTAATGTGCTGAAAGGGGTTTGCATGGTTGGAGGTAAGTCTCCCATCGTGTTTCCCAGGGGGTGAGGTCCCTTAGTGAGTCCTCCAAGAAACCCCAGGACTTCATCAGGTTTCGTAGTCTCAGCAAGTCGAATTGAAGTCTTGAGGTCAGGGGGGGTAGCGTCAACATATCTGTATGTGGTTGCAGTTGTTTGTTGCAGTAGAAGTCTTTCAGTGTGTTTATGTCTGTACTAGTCCATGTATTGAGGTGCATGTCAGGTAGGCCTAATAAAAGTCCCCGTGCGGAGTGTATGGGTGAGGGATGCGGGGCAATGAGCTTATTGTGTCGCAATTTGATCCAGGTCTCTTGGCACCCCTTTATTATACTGTTAGCAACGTGGACTTTAGATTGCCAGTGTGGGGAGAGCCAAAGCAGATCTTCTAAGGTGACATATGCTGGCAGTGAGGCCTGTTCCAAGTCTCTTCCTCTTGCTGGGGGAAGATCTTTTCCCCAAGCAGTGACATGGGTTATCATTGCTGCCTCATGGTACTTCTTTATGTTGGGGAGTCCTATGCCTCCTTTCTCAACAGGGGCTTTAAGTATGTGAGCTGCTACCCGGGGTTATGCCAAGTATATGAATTAAAAAGGGTCTGACATTTCCTAATCAAAGTTGCTGAAATCGGGATAAATAAGCGAGCTTTGGGAGGATCATCATTTTGAGGGCCGCTACTCTACCCATCCAAGATAGCTCATCATATCTCCTAGAGTTAAGTTCAGAGGTAATTTCTGTCAGGAGGGTCTCATAGTTCTCCTTGATGGTTATGGATTTTACATGGGAAAGGAAGATGCCTAAATGGCGAATCCCCCTAGTAGACCACTTAAAGGAATAGAGGAGTTGTATAGCCTCCTTTTCCCTCTGCGGAATATTGATGGAGTATACCTTTGTTTTGGTCACATTGACCTTATAGTAAGAAATTTCGCCAAATTGTTTCAGGAGGTGCATCAATGGAGGAAGGGAATCTAGGGGTTCTGTGAGGAAGACCGTAAGGTTGTATGCGAATAGTGCCACTTTCTGGATAGTGTCATGCATCTGAAGTCCCTGAATATTTGTACATTTTCTGATAGCTATCCCCAATGGCTCAATCGCTAGGACAAACAGAAGCGGGGAAAGAGGGCAGCCCTGTCTAGTTCCATTCCTAATTTCTATTTTAGGCAAACAAAACCACAGGCCCTTCACCACTGCCATGGGGGCTGAGTATAGTGCTCTAATCGCTGTATTAAAGGAATCTGGTATACCAAATGCTGAGAGAGTCCGGAACAGGAAGTCCTATCTCACCCTGTCAAACGCCTTCTCGGCATCAAGTGACAGGGCGAGCTTAGGGAGTCCCATGTCGGAAGCCTTGGACACTGAATTTTTAATGATATATAGGGGTACCCTTGCATTCCTTTTGGCTGATATTGATTTTCAAATTCAAATCAGTCAATAGAAAATGCTATTCTCAGTAATTGGGGCCCATTTATCTAAAGACCGCTGCTCCATAACCCTGTCCTCGTGCTCTGAGCAGGCGGGCAGGAATCGCCGGAATTCAACCCGATCAAGTACGATCAGGTTGATTGACACTTCCCTGCTGGCAGCCCATTGGCCGCGAGTCTGCAGGGGGCAGCGTTGCACCAGCAGCTCTTGTGAGCTGCTGGTGCAATGCTGAATACGGAGGACGTATTGCTCTCTGCATTGAGCAAGGTCTTGCGGACCTGATCCGCACTGTCGAATCAGGTCCGCAAGACCTTTGATAAATAGGCCCCATTGTATCATATCTCTGTTACAGCTACCATATCTAACTTATCTGAAATCATTATTGCAGTAAGTTCTGGTAATTTATTTACTAAACTGCATTTGTGCACATTGCACAAAGAAAATTACTAGAATTGCTAGATCATTTTGCATGGTCAATATATTCCCTTTTTATATCTTTCAAAGCCTTACTCATAAATTTAGTGTTTGTTTCATTAAATACACTAGAATATAAACTTTGGTTAACATTTCTGCTCTGAGAGACAGTTGGATATATTAACAATGCCATAAGAAGTTCCAAAAAAAATATTAAATCAAATTAATGAATACTGCCAATTTTTCATCAGTATTTTTTGTTGTTGTTTTCTTTAATTTTCTTTGTGCATTCATTTGGATATTCATTTTGTTAGGATAAAAATTAGAATCCTATTTTCGTTGCAAATGTGCATTTGCAAAAAAAATACTGAACCTTATTTCTCATGGCAGATCTTAATCTTCACCTTGACCCAACCATTGACATTTCCAATACTCATCTGCTAGTAGCAAAACACACATCCAAATCTTCATGGACTAACCTTCACCTTTTAATGCTGCATGATACCTGGCATTACCTTCACCCCAATAAACAGAACTACACTAACTGCAATAATTCCCTCCTAGAATACTTATAGACCATTTAACTCTAGGTAACCTGAGCCCAATATTCTCCCCACCTATCACAATCCTACTAAAAAATAACTTGTTCTACTAGTTACTAGCAAAGATGATCTTGGATACATAGATAACCTTTAATTAATTAATGAATGTATGTAGGTAAGGAAATGAGGTTTTATGGTAAGAAACAGACCTGCAATTTATATAGACAAATTTTACTTAGGAAAAATAAAGCCCAACAAAGAATAAAAGCTGCAGAAGTAAAATAAGGCAGACAAAGAAAATTGAACTGATATTAATGCAAACATAGGAGACAAACAATTTGAAATAAATGAGAATAAAGTCCCACTAAAGGTACAAGTATATACAGGACAAACTGATGGTGAATAAGTCCAGAGTAGCAGCAAAAGATTACAAATAAAATAATGTCCAAAAAGCTTACTGTTAGATGAATCAGGAAATTGAACTTTAAACAGGCAGGATATTCTGAATAAGCAGGCAAGGGATAACCTTAAAGGGATTGAGGAAGCAAACACTGAAGGCAGATCAATCCGCTGGAGTAGAAAGTAGATCCTACCATTTTGTAATGAAAAGGCAAACAGCAAATAAACTTTAAAAGTACTCACTAAGAAAGTAGATTCGAACAGGACTTTATGCAGGTAGAATAATGCATACATGGAAGAGGAATAGACTTCAAAAGAATGAATTCTCCTGAAAAACTGCAGAGGAAAAAAGATACAGTATAAACACCAGCAGTAAGGTTCTCTGAGTAGAGATACAGGCTTAGCTTAGATAGTAGTAATGATATCCAAGAACTTCCTGTATGGAGGATGTTCTATTTATTAGGAAAACTGCAGCCACGTAAGGAGAGAGATTTAAAGGAACGGCAGAAATGTGACATGACCCCCTTCTCAAGGACGCCCTCTTGGGCAGACAGCAGGTTTAGTCGGATGAGCACGATGGAAGGCTCTAAGCAAGCGTGGAGCATGAAGGTGGGTGGCAGGAATCCAGGAGTCCTCAGAGGAGTCATACCCCTTTCAACTCGCAAGGTATTGAAGTTGACATCTGCAGATCCTGGAATCGAGAATACGTCTGACAACATACTGAAACTCACCATCTACTAGTACTGGGTCAGGAGGAGGTAAGGTCCGATGCGGGCAAGGATTGGGTACAAACCGCTTGAGTAGAGAAACGTGAAAGGTAGGATGTATCTGGAGAGAATGTGACGACAATGTGATGGCATTCTTATTGACTATTCGAGAAACAACATAAGGTCCAATGAACATCTTACTCAGTTTCCTTGAGGGAGTTTGGAGTTTCAAATTCTTAGTGGACAACCACACTATATCACCAATTTGGTAAGATGGAGGAGTAGAACTGTGATTGTCATAATAGATTCTTTGTCTTTTTTGTGCATTAGCAATGTTAACTTGAATAATCTGCATGGTGTCCTGGATCTTTGATAAGGTCTTTCCAACTGCATAGTTGCAAGATGAATGGTTGGTGAGAGTGTGGAATACAGGATGAAAACTATAATTAGCAAATAATGGAGTGTATTTGGTTGTTGAACTGTAGTTAATATTGAAGGAAAATTCTGCTAGAGGTAGTAGAAAGTACCAATTGTCCTGAAGATGGGTCATGAAACATCTTAGGTACTATTCGAGCCATTGATTATTTCGTTCTGTTAAGCCGTTAGTCTATGGATAGTATGCACTGCTAAAAGTATTTGATATGGATAGAGCTTTGCATAATTCTCTCCAAATTTTAGAAGTGAATTGTACCCCTCTGTCAGATATGATGTTGGATGGTAAACCGTATAATTTAACAATATTATAAATGAAAGCTTCAGCAGTCTTTGTTGCCGAAGGGAGACCTGTCAGGGGAATGAAGTGGGCCATTTTTGTGAGCTGATCAACCACTACAAAAATTGTGGTGTAGTCTTGTGAAGGTGGAAGGTGAACGATGAAATTCATTGATACTGAGGCCCAAGGATGAGAAGGAATTGGTAGAGAGGATAGTAGGCCATATGGTGGAGTTTGACTTGGTTTGGATGTGAAACATACTTGACAAGAGGTGATGTAATTCTGAATATCCTCAATCATTTTCGGACACCAGAAATCAGGTTGTAGGAGTTCATGGGTTGTTTGTATACCTGGATGACCAGATAATGGTGTATCATGAATTTGTTTAAGTACCTCCACTCTCAAGGTAGGTGGAATGTATAGTCTCTGATCCTTGTAAAATAGGCCATCACTGGCCTTAAGGAGGTGAGAATATGGTAGAGTAAGATCTGTACTAAGGCTGTCTTTAACTTTAGAAGTGAAATCTTTAACAATCCCAATGAACTGATCCTGTGGAATAATAGAAGTGAGAGTTGCAGGTAATGGAGCAGTGTACATTCTTGATAGAGAGTCAGCCTTACCGTTTAATGTACCAGGTCTGTAAGTAAACTGAAAATGAAATCTTTCAAAGAAAAGACTCCAATGAACCTGTCTTGAGGATAGTGTCTTGCTGGATTTGAGGAATTCTAAATTCCTGTAGTCAGTGTATATGATAACAGGTTGAATACTTCCTTCTAGGAGATGTCTCTATACTTCGAAGGCGACTTTTATGGTTAATAATTCTTTTTCACCAATCGGCTAATGGGTCTCGGTGTCAGATAAAGTTCGCAAGTGCTAAGCAGCAAGATGAATAACACCGGTATCCGGATGTCTTTGTGATAAACTAGCACAAAGTGCGAAATCGGATGAGTCAACTTTGAGGATGAACTGTAAATTTGGATCTGGCATTCTGAGAATATGTTTAGAGGTGAATTTTATTTTGAGGTCATCAAATGCATAACAAGGGTAGAACAGTTCTGTAACTGACTATTTGAAAACCAGGAGACCGGTACTGTGCATTATTAGTTGGGTATACTCTGGGCTAAGCCTTTTTCAACGTTTGTGTGCAACATAAAGTTCAATGCCCTTGCATACATGCACTATTCAAAATGTTAATTTATATTTGCAGGCAGTGTTTTATTTATTTTGTCTTGTCTAGCATGGAGAGGAGTCAATGCGGTACAGCAATATAAGTGTGCAATGAGGAAAATAATATAATAAGACAACAGTTTGTGAGAGCAGCAGTTATCAAAATATATCAAAGTGTAAATGGTATGAAGTTCAGTAAAAAATTGGAGCACCGAGTTCAAATAGTGAGTATAAAAATATGACAACTTTATTGGAAAACACTTGTTCAGGGACCAATGTCCCCGGGGTAAAACTGACTGTATAGGTAAAAAAGTATTAGGCTAACATGTTTCGGCACCCACGCCGTAATCCTAGCCACATGTAAAACATTTCACATCGTTGGACCTTAAAATACCTATCCTAACATCCCATTGGCTCACAGGTACACACCTATAATCTTATCTGCCAATTAGGTTACTGGTAGTCTCCGGTTTTCCATTCATTGGGTGTGACACCCCCCACCCTGTTAATGGGCCAATCAGTGACCACCAGTGGCGAAACCTCGTTTCAATTGCGTTCCTAGTTATATGGGAATATAGACATGCAAACTATGCTTTGCTTAATACTCATTTCTTATTGCTGATGTAAGGCATACTATACGGTATTTGCAATCATGTGTTACCATGTGTTGCTTGACTGCTATTGCTCACTCGATTACCCCTACGTTCACTGTAGGTCTCTGCTTCCTCTGCTCTCTCGCTCTAGAATACCTCCCCCATTGTCTGAATCCGTCCAAAACTAATAGCAGCGTGTTTCCCATAGCAATGTCACTCTGGGTTACATTCACTACAATAATACATAAAGACATTGCTATTATACTTATATAGATCTTTGACTGTCTCATCACACCATTTGAATTAACAAATTCAGGAGGTCCCTAAAATTGATACTCCGTTTTCTATAATTGTGGGTTACTGTCTATAATAAAGACAGAACCTACCATTCATCATTTCATGTTAAATCAGAGTATGGAAGTATAAAACTCAAATCTAGGCTTCAGGAGTTAATTTATATATGTGTTTATACTATATAGTAATGGATTTGCACTTTGCGAATTTATGCTGACACTATTTGAATCTCCTTTACATTGGTCACTAAAATTACAATAGACCCTTATATTCAAAATAGTGACACTCCATGTATGGTGCTCATAGAATCATTCCAAAGCACTGACCTTATTGAAATCAGCTGTTATGTCTGGTACTATCCTGCTGTCCTTGTTGATCTATACTTAATTGGGGCTTTTGGATTAATACTGAACCTTGACCCTATTGGGACCCAATATAGGAAGGCCTATGTGTCATGTATGGCCTATACTCATTATTAAAATGTTACAGACTTGGAAGTAAAGATATATAGTTAATCAATTCCCTTTCTAACAGAAATTGATTAAGTCAAATTCTGAGTTGAGGTCCACTGGAATTCTGGTCTTCAGTTTAAATATCCAGTAGGCCTCCCTCTCTGCTAATTTTCTGACTCTATTCTCTCCCTTTTTTGTGGGTAGGACTCTTTCGATGATATTGCATTTGAAGCTACTCACATCCTTATTGTGAAAATGTGAAAAATGATTGATTAGAGGTGTTGTTAGAGTTCCTGTCCTTATATCTGCCAAATGCTCTCTAATCCTCACCCTGGCCTCCCTTGTGCTGTGGCCCACATACTGAAGAGCACACTGGTTGCAGGAAATAACATATATTATATAGGTTGACCTGCAGTTTAGACACAGTTTGATTTGGTGTCTTTCACCTGTTGCTAGACATTGGAAGCTGTCCCCTAGTTGTACCTTTTCACAAGCTAAACATGCTTGATAATTGCAACAATACATTCCATTGAACTGCAGCCATGATGACGTGTTAGTTTTATTCCATTCTAATCTGGAAGGGGCCACTATATTCCCAACTGTTCTGCCCTTTTTGTAGGCAAATCTGACCCCTTTACCCACTATGTCAATTAATCCATCATCTGCTGTTAAAAGTGGGAGATGTTTCCTTATTATTCCACATATTTGTGGGTACTGATGCGAATACTCCGTTATGAAGACAACCTTGTTGTCTCCACTTCTTACACTTTTTTGTGATTTTTTATCATGCAACAGTTTTTTCTCTCTAGGGATTTCACTTTTCTCCTTGCCCCCAAGATAGTCGATCTCTTGTAGCCTCTCTCCTCCAGTCTTTTTGTTAAGTCATCAGCCTGATTTTCATATTCCTCTTCTGAGCTACAATTCTTCTTGAAGCGTATGCATTGGCCTTTTGCTACACCATTAAAGACCCTCTGCGGGTGGTTGCTGTTAGCGTGAAGGAGAGAGTTTCCAGAGATCGGTTTGCGATAAACCCTAGTCTCCACTGGCTTGTTTGCTGTTCCTAATAATTTGAGGTCAAGAAAGTTGATTTCATTTTTATGGGACTCCGATGTAAAACTTATTCCCACCTCATTTGTGTTTAGGTAGATGATAAATTGTTCCATCTCAGATGCTGACCCCCTCCAAATCAGGAGGAGGTCATCTATAAAGCGTCTGTACCACACAATCTCATTCCTGAAGGGGTTCCTACCTCCAAAGACGTGGGAGAGCTCCCACCAACCCATGAATAGGTTGGCGTATGAGGGGGCAAATTTTGCCCCCATCGCCGTCCCATGTCTCTGGAGGTAGAATTCCCCCCCAAACACAAAATAGTTGTGTGTTAAGAGGAACTTCGTGACGTCAGTCACGTACTCCACATACCGTCTGTCTTCACCAAATTCGACATTAAGAAAGTATTGAATGGCCTCAAGGCCCTTGTCGTGTGGTATCGTGGAGTACAGTGATCTGACGTCAACTGTAAGCCACGTGTATTCTTGCTGCCACACCATGTCATTTAGCAAGTTTAAAACATGCTTGGTATCTAGGATGTAACTCCAAAGTTTACTCACAAAGGGTTGTAATATGCAGTCTAGCCACTCTGAGAGGTGCTCGAGGAGTGACCCTATTCCACTGACAATTGGCCCCCCTGTACCTCACATGTGGATTGATGGACCTTCGGGAGGTGATTGAAAGTTGGTATTGAAGGATTTTCCACCATCAGGTACCTTTTAGTATCCTGATCTATGATTCCCAGGTCCACTCTGTCATCCACAAGGGAGGCCAACTTCCTCTGGAAAAATGATGTCGGGTCTCCCTTTAACTGGATGTAGTCATCCTCGTTCTTGAGTTGCCTATGTGCCACTTTTATAAATTCTCTTTTGTTTAGCACCACTATTGCACCTCCCTTATCCGCTGCTCTTATTACTATTTCTTCATTCTCTTGCAGGTTCTTTAGTGCTGATCTTTGGGCTCTGCTGATATTTTGATTACTACCTCTTATATATTGTAACTTTACCAGATCTTCCTCAACCCTTCTCTGGAACTTCTCTAGTATGGGGCCCCTACTTTGTACCGGGTAGAAGGGTGACATTGGTTTTAGACTAGGTTTTTTTTGGTACTCCTGTCCCTTCCATGCAAGTTGAATCTTGCAGGGACTCCAGTACTCTTATATTACAATATTCATGAAAATCTAACGCAGTATTTTCAAAAGAGGCTAAGTCGGACTCTTGCTCTAGGTCAGTTGTAATGGTATCATGTCTCTCATTTGTTGTGTTCTGGTTTTTTATTTCAAAAAATGTATTTACTGTTAACTTCCGTATTAAACCATTAACATCAAGTAGAGTCCTAATTAAATTAAAGTCACTTGAGGGTACAAAAGTAAGTTACAGGCTCAGGACCTCTAGTTCCACCTTAGTCAAATCGTAATCTGATAGATTGATTACATTTCTTCCCGGTAGCTTCCTCTCCCCCTGCCTCTCCTGAGGGGGTACCGATGTTGTTGGAATGGTGGTCCTTGTTTCTCTTTCCTCGGATACTGGTAGCTTTGGTTTCCTCCTCTCCCCCTTTGGGTGCTTTTGGGGGTAGCCAAAAAACCTGCTCCATCTGTGCTCTTTCATTATGATAATGTGTGCCCCTCTGGTCTGGTTCCTCTCTGTAATTAGGGTCTGTAGTTATCATGTGAAGCATTCTTCAAAATGGGAGGTAGTCTATTGGGGTTTTCCTTGAGTCTTGCTGCTTGTTCAAAGTGTCCTCTCTGATCATAATTCTGCGGTGCCTGATTAATTGGACCCTGTTCATCACCGCTAGATCCAGACCCTTCGTCATAGGACTCCCCTTCACTCTCATTGAAGTTCACCCGTCTCCCTCGATTTCTTCTGTGTCTGTTGCCGCCCCTTTAACAAGTTGTTATTTTGTTCTTTTCTTAACGCAAACCTCTCTTTGCGGTTCCAGACATAGACCTTGTTCTGGTCATAATCTATCTGATCCCTTACATACTTTTTGTGTTTAATTTCCAGAAGCAGTTTCTTAGCCTGTGCTACTACCTCCTGTAGGGTCTTATCAAATTTTACAAAATAGGGTTCTTTACTCCGTTTGTTCAATTCATCTTGGACTGTCTTAATTTTCTGACTTAGATCCACCAGAGCCTTCTCTTTATAATCTATGATCAATAGAATGAGTTTTAAGGAGCAGTCCGTGAGATGTCCATTCCAAAGTTGCCTTTTGATATACACTTTGATATATTTTGATAACTGCTGCTCTCTCAAACTGTCGTCTTATTATATTATTTTCCTCATTGCACACTTACATTGCTGTACCACATTGACTCCTCTCCATGCTAGACAAGACAAAATAAATAAAACACTGCCTGCAAATATAAATTAGCATTTTGAATAGTGCATGTATGCAAGGGCATTGAACTTTATGTTGCACAAAAGGCTTAGCCCAGAGTATACCCAACTAATAATGCACAACACCGGTCTCCTGGTTTTCAAATAGTCATTTACAGAACTGTTCTACCCTTGTTATGTATAGCCCAATGGCGGAGCCACTGGCCAGGCTCCTGTAACTGACTTGGTGTCCAGGATTACCATTCTTCGCATTGAATAGAATACAGTTTGCTTGTCTACAAACTGAATAGAATTGCTTATATATACCTAATATAAATATTAAACATGACTGAAGTGGAAACTGAACTGATTGAAATCCCGTTTTCATTGCGTACAGCCCAAGAGAGGGACCTTGGGATATGGGATTGTAACAAGATATTTTCCACTGATAAAAGGGACTACAGCCTAATAGCATTATTTGAAGAATTAGAATTCTTCCTGATGAAAGAAGATAAACTCAAATGGGACATCAGAATTTTAAGAAAGTATCATGAATTAGGCATTATACCGAGAGGATTAAGGCAGAATAAATTCTGACCTAGAGCAAGAGTCCGACTTAGCCTCTTTTGAAAATACTGCATTAGATTTTCATGAATATTGTGATATAAGAGTACTGGAGTCCCTGCAAGATTCAACTTGCATGGAAGGGACAGGAGTACCAAAGAAACCTAGTCTAAAACCAATATCACACTTCTACCCGGTACAAAGTAGGAGCCCCATACTAGAGAAGTTCCAGAGAAGGGTTGAGGAAGATCTGTTAAAGTTACAATATACTACCACAAGAGGTAGTAATCAAAATATCAGCAGAGCCCAAAGATCAGCACTAAAGAACCTGCAAGAGAATGAAGAAATAGTAATAAGAGCAGCGGATAAGGGAGGTGCAATAGTGGTGCTAAACAAAAGAGAATTTATAAAATAGGCACATAGGCAACTCAAGAACGAGGATGACTACATCCAGTTAAAGGGAGACCCGACATCATCTTTCCAGAGGCAGTTGGCCTCCCTTGTGGACGATGGAGTGGACCTGGGAATCATAGATCAGGATACTAAAAGGTACCTGATGGTGGAAAATCCTTCTGGATAGTACCCATCAAACATGTTTGGTGTGTTCAAGTTCCGAGTTGGAATATATCAAAATGTCATCTAAGTAGATAACTTAACACACATCTAGTAAATCTCAGAAGATGTCATTCACAAAGTATTGGAAAGTGGCTGGAGCATTACATAGCCCAAAGGGCATGACAAGATATTCATATAAGCCATATCTGGTGCAGAAGGCAGTTTTCCACTCATCAACCTCTTTGATGCGCACCAAATTGTAAGCTTCCCTGAGGTCTAATTTCATGAAAATCTTTGCATGTTGTAGCCTTTCGATTAGTTCACCATAAGGAACAACTGCCCCAGGTATAATATCAATAGGGCAGTCATACTGTCTATGTGGAGGTAAAGTTTCTACCTGATTTTTACTGAACACATCTTGGAACTCCAAGTATCTCTCAGGTAAAGTTGGTTCTGTAATATGCATGATAAATCCATGTTGAAGACATGTTTTTTTACAATAATCAGACTCGAAGTCTAGTTCTCACTTATGACAGGAAATGGAGGGAGAATGGAGTGGCAACCAGGAGATCCCCAGTATAATGGGGTAGAGTGGTGAAGGAATTATGTCAAAAATGATTTGTTCTGTATGTCCAGTAGTAGTTGTCATCTGTAAAAGTACTGTTTGATGCGTAATAGGTCCGTTAGCAATGGAAGAGCCATCTATAACTTTAATGGATACAGGAATTGGTTTCTTGACAATAGGGATATTATTTTTTTCTGACAAGTTCGGAGTCAATAAAGCTTCCACAAGCCCCAGAGTCGAGGATAAAAATCACATTGCAGATGGTTTTGATCCCACTGTAAGGATACACAAGGAGTGAAGAAGGTTGGAGAATGTAATGTATAGAAAAGCAGTTATTTGGTACTTGACTCTTGCTAGAATAAGCTTTCTTTAGAGTTGGACAAGACTTTACATCGTGATTAATTGAAGCACTGTATAAACATAAATTATTTTTCCTTCAACGCTCCTTTTCTTCAGAGGTAAGCGGTCCTCTAGTGAAACCTATCTCATTAGGCTCACTTGGGGAACATCTAGAGGGAGAACAGTAAACTGGAATGGGTGTGAAACTATGATGTTGGTCAGTCTGATATTTCTCTGTTCTCCTTTCACGAATACTCCTATCAATTGTTGTAGCCAATTTAATAAATTCTTCTAAGGTGGTTGGAAGCTGAACCCTTGATAGTTCGTCATTTTATGACTCAGAGATGCTGAGCCTGAACTGATTACGCAGACTGATGTCATTCCATTGTGAGTCTCTTGCTAATCTTTTAAATCTGATAATGAAGTCCTCAACAGGTCTCCTACCTTGTTTTAAGGCTCTTAAAGCAGTTTCTGCAGTAATTTGAGTGTCAGTCAGCATATAATGAGGAAATAGAGAAAATAAATCCAAAGACTTTAGGACAGAATCATTAGTTTCCAGAAAGGAATTGGCCCAGATCCTAGGCTCACCTCTAAGGTAAGAGATAACAGTGCATACCTTGATACGGTCAGAGCTGTAAGTCTTATGCTTGAGCATGAATAACAATGCACATGCATTTTTAAAATCACAATATTGGCACCTCTGTCCATGAAATGTGTCAGGTGGGTTAATGGTTGTTTCTGGTTCTTCTATAGGGGTAGTATGTGTTGTAGTCAGAGTTGCTATGACAACTTTCATAGTCTGGTGTTCAGTATGGAAGTCCTGGAATCGTTGAGTTAATATGTCTATACATTGAGTGAGATTCATAGGATGCACAGTAATGTCTGTTTGCTCCATGATACTGAATAAAGGTTAATAAAACAATTTTTTAATTTTTTTTTAGGGCTTAGATATCTATCACAATCCTACTAAAAATAACTTGTTCTACTAGTTACTAGCAAAGATGGTCTTGGATACATAGATAACCTTTAAGTAATGAATGTATGCAGGTAATGAAATGAGGTTTAAAAAACTCAGAAACAGACCTGCAATTTATACAGACAAATTTTACTTAGAAAAAATAAAGCCCAACAAAGAATAAGAGCTACAGAAGTAAAATAAGGCAGACAGAGAAAATGGAACTGATATTAATGCCAAAATAGGAGACAAGCAATTTAAAATAAATGAGATTTAGAGTTCTGCGGCCAAAGGGGTGCGTTAGCTACGCATGCTTTTTTCCCCCGCACCTTTTAAATACCGCTGGTATTTAGAGTTCACAGAAGGGCTGCGTTAGGCTCCAAAAAGGGAGCGTATAGCATAATTTACCGCCACTGCAACTCTAAATACCAGCGGTGCTTACGGACGCGGCCAGCTTCAAAATTGTGCTCGTGCACGATTCCCCCATAGGAAACAATGGGGCATTTTGAGCTGAAAAAAATCTAACACCTGCAAAAAAGCAGCGTTCAGCTCCTAACGCAGCCCCATTGCACCTAACACCCTAACATGTACCCCGAGTCTAAACACCCCTAGCCTTACACTTATTAACCCCTAATCTGCCGCCCCCGCTATCGCTGACCCCTGCATATTATTATTAACCCCTAATATGCCGCTCCGTACACTGCCGCAACCTACGTTATCCCTATGTACCCCTAATCTGCTGCCCCTAACACCGCCGACCCCTATATTATATCTATTAACCCCTAATCTGCTGCCCCCAACGTCGCCGCCACCTACCTACAATTATTAACCCCTAATCTGCCGACCGGACTTCAGCCAATCAGATTCAAGTTCAATCCGATTGGCTGATCCAATCAGCCAATCAGATTGAGCTTGCATTCTATTGGCTGATCGGAATTTATTAGAGTAGCGGTGAGGTCCGGTCGGCAGATTAGGGGTTAATACTTGAAGTTAGGTGTCGGTGATGTTAGGGAGGGCAGATTAGGGGTTAATACTATTTATTATAGAGTTATTGAGGCGGGAGTGAGGCGGATTAGGGGTTAATAACTTTATTATAGTAGCGGTGAGGTCCGGTCGGCAGATTAGGGGTTAATAATTGTAGGTAGGTGGCAGCGACATTGGGGGTGGGGCAGATTAGGGGTTAATAAATATAATATAGGGGTCGGCGGTGTTAGGGGCAGCATATTAGGGGTACATAGGGATAATGTAGGTTGCGGTGGTGTGCGGTCGGCAGATTAGGGGTTAAAAAAATGTGGCAGCGATGTGGGGGGACCTCGGTTTAGGGGTACATAGGTAGTTTATGGGTGTTAGTGTACTTTATAGCACAGTAGTTAAGAGCTTTATGAACCGGCGTTAGCCCAGAAAGCTCTTAACTCCTGGCTTTTCTCTGCGGCTGGAGTTTTGTCGTTAGAGTTCTAACGCTCACTTCAGCCAAGACTCTAAATACCAGCGTTAGAAAGATCCCATTGAAAAGATAGTATATGCAATTGGCGTAGGGGGATCTGCGGTATGGAAAAGTCGCGGCTGCAAAGTGAGCGTTAGACCCTTTCCTGACTGACTCTAAATACCAGCGGGCGGCCAAAACCAGCGTTAGGACCCTTTAACGCTGGTTTTGACGGCTAACGCAGAACTCTAAATCTAGGCATTAGAGAGAATGAGGAAGCAAACACTGAAGGCAGATCAATGTGCTAGAGTAGAACGTAGATCTGGCCGTTTTGTAATGAAAAGGCAAACTGCAAATAAACTTTAAAAGTACTCACTGAGAAGTAGATTCCAGGTCTTTATGCGGGTAGAATAATGCATACATGGAAGAGGAATAAACTGCAAAAGAATGAATTCTCCTGAAAAAACTGCAGAGGAAAAACGATACAGTTTAAACACAGGCAGTAAGGTTCTCTGAGTAGAGACACAGGCTTAGCTTAGGTATCAGTAATGATATCCAAGCACTTCCTGTATGGAGGAGGTGCTATTTATTTGGAAAACTGCAGCCAGGTAAGGAGAGATATTTAAAAGAACAGCAGAAATGTGACAACATCATTTGGTTGGACCACTGATAAACTAACATAGTATAGAGGAAAACATGTTAAATTGATCCACTAAATCTCTCAACTAGATCATTCTCATCAACTTAACCCCAGTAAAAGCTCTTTTTTAACTCAACTTACACAGTCTAAAGAGGCTTTAAATAACGTGTTGCGGGAGAAAGCTAAAAAACAAGCACGCATCCTACATCAAAAATACTATGCAATCACTCAAACAAGTTTAGGTTCAGACAGGTTGACAGGGACTTACTATAACAAGTATAAGGATAGGTTTACCCTGCACTTAGTGGAAATCTTCAATCACTCAAGGTAATTATCTACTTACATCTTTGCTATATGTAACTGTGATAGTTATTCCAAAACCAAGGAAAACCCCTACCTAGCCATCCAATTTTAATCTCCATTTCAAACGTGGTCTTGAAAATATTCATTAAAGTCTTGGGCAACAAGCTTAATCTCTTCCGTCCCCTGCTTAACCTGCCAGGTCAGATGGGATTTGTGCCACAGAGAGAGGCACAAGACAACACAATTATGATTCTCCAATTTATACTGTATATTTAATTAAATCATATCCAGTCCTCCTATCGACTGATACAGAAAAGGCCTTCGACAAGTTGGACTGGATCTTTCTTATATTTACTTTACAAATATTTTTGCATCCCTGAATGATTTATACACAGGATGTTCATGTTTTATAGTTCACCATCTGTAAAAATAAAAGTTAATGGAGTCCTTAATAGTTTACCATCTTGAACTTAATCTGACAGTGGTGCACGTTATTCCAGTTATTATTTGTTCTTTCAATTTTAGCCATTAATTTTAGAGATTTGAGAGCCCATCTTAAGATCTTGAGGATACATGTTTTAGACATACACTACTAGTTAGCCCTCTTTGCAGACAATCTTTTGATGACTCTTCTCCATGGTAATTTCTCTCTATGGCGCAGCAAATATTAACAGATTACTGTCAAGTCCGAAGTTCTCCCAGTAGAACTAACCTTTATCAAAATACAATCCTTTGACAATAAGACACAATATTTTAAATAAAAATCCTCCCTCAAATATTTTATTATAACATGAACTAAATTCTGAATCCCATCTCTAAAACTGTTGTGTTGGGAGTGGGCTCCTCTAACCATATTATGGTCAGGCAGGATGAATGTGGTAAAGATGACTATCCTGCCCAAACTATTGTATGTTTTTCAAACCATACCCATATCTCTTTCAGCAACTTATTTGCCCAGATTACAAATTACTTTAAATGTATATATTAGGAGAAAATGTCGTCCTAGGGTAGCTCTCCATCCCCAAAGGTCAGGGAGGGTTGGGGGGTCCTCCCCTAATTCTATATTAATCTGAATATTTTCTCCATAGGATATTGGAGTGGTGTACACTAGACTCTGATAATTGTAAACTGTGGATATTGCTGGAACATGCTTTTATCCACATACTACAATAGGGAAGATAATGGTGGCTGCCTTCCTTACACATTAATTAGCTGGTCATACAGGAAACATTTGATGTATGGGTTAAACTCTTGAGTAACTTTATCAAACTATCCTCAGTCTCATCTGCAATGACCCTGAATCTCGGAAGCCCATACTTTCCAGAAGGGCTTCAATTCACACCGTCAGGTACAAATAATATCTGTCACCTTATACCACTTTATACTCTAATGGAATCTTCTAAACTCCTACTTAGAACCCAAATGCATTATATAAGGGAAAAAGACAATTCAGTGGTATTTTCGACTAAATCATTTTATCAATATGCACATAGGGAAGGCTCACATGACTATATTGTGCACCCCATTTGAGAAACTTTGTTTCAAAATGCAATATGCAATTTCCTTTCTTTATTCACTCCTTATCATGCCCCATGCCTTTGTGCATAAAGAACTTCCATTTACTTCTTTGTGAACATGACAGCCCACTCTGCCTGCCTCGTAGAAATGAATTACAAATTTATGCTATGGGGGTATCTAGCAACCCAGCGACTAAAACACACATTCCCATGAGCCTCAAACTATTGTTGGAGAAAGTGCAATGACATTGGACTACCATTTCACATATGGTGGATGTGCCCCAAAGTATCACAATTTTGAAGGGCAGTTTGTACCTTTGTGATTAACATGCTATAGTACAATTTTCAACCAGACCACTTACCCTTTCTGTTTAAAGTAACCACCAAGCTTTTCTAGAAAACACAGTTAGCCACATGTAGTCGTAAACAGATAATTCCTAGATTTGGAAAAAAAGATGTACTTTATCTATTTGGAAAGAACACGTTTAATTCAGTTCAGCACTTGCGCAATATTACTACTTTATTTTTTAGTTTTAGGATAGGGTTGTTTTTTTTTCTTCACAAAGGAGCTTAATCGCTGATGCCCTTTTTTTACGATAGGGTTTTTTTCATAAAGGAGCTAAATCGCGGATGCCATTTTCAGGGCATTTTTTTTCTGTTACTTTTTTTTTAACAAAAGAGCTATATCACTGATGCCTTTTACATTGCATATTTTTTAGGATAAGGTTTTTAACAATAGACTTTTTTGGGGGGTGGGGGTTTTAGGATATGATTTTTTTTATGCAAAAGAGCTAATCACTTCAGCTAGGGCACTGCTCGACTAATTCCCTTTTCAGGGCAAATTTTAGAATAGGTTTTAGTGTTAGTTTATGGGGTTTTTTAGGAGTGGGTTTTTTGTTAATGTCTTGTTTTTTTTATTAGTAAGGCAGATCACAGACATGAAGTAGAGATAGGTGTTCTGTGGTATTTCCCTGGGCTTTCCGGGGGAGTAACAGCATTTTAATGGGGAAGCATTGCCAGTAGTGCAATATATTCCAAGGACTGCTCTGCAGGTTAAAGGTGTAGTCTAGTCAAAATTAAGCTTTCATGATTCAGATAGAGCATGCAATTTTAAGCAACTTTCTAATTTACTCCTATTATAAATTTTCGTTTTCTTGGTATCTTTATTTGACTATAAGCTTAGGACCTGGCCCATTTTTGGTTCAGCACCTGGGTAGTGCTTGCTGACTGGTGGCTACATTTAGACGCCAATCAGCAATCGCTACCCAGATGCTATGGGAGACACATCGACACTTGTCGGCACGTCACTGTTCAGTCTCCTTTTTTTAAATAAATGCTAAAATAAATTAATTGGTTCGTTATTATTTCCAATTTTCAATCAACAAAAACCAGAAGTCCTCAATATCTCATTGATACAGACTAATTTCCGAGACTTAAGCCCAAATTGTCCTTATAAACTTAAATTCTCTGACTTAAAATATCTAGGGGTGATGCTGACTCCACATGTCACACAACTATACAACAGTAATTACAAACCACTACTCCATTATATTCAACACACCCTACATATATAGAAAGACAAACCATTTTCATGGTTGAGAAGGATATAATCAATCAGAATTACAATATTACCTAAAATACAATATATATTCTTCAAACAATTCCAATAACACTTCCTAGATTCTACCTCCAGCAACTTCAACCCTCCATCAATGTCTTTATATGGAGATGGCTGCAGGTCCCTACGAGCTGGTGGATTGTCCCTAACCTTGGAGTCTATAATAACTCTGTAGTACTTCAACAAATCCTTGATTGGCTTGGTTCTCATTAGATTCCCAAATCCTAAGATCACCCGCTCCGGCTTCCCTATGCTGGATTCTCAAATATATTAGGCCTTATCCATGTAAAAATGTAAAATGTCTTACTTCTATAGACATATATTTGAAACCTGGTATCATTTGATTAAGAAAACACCAGGAATTTTAACTTCAAAATACCCCCTATTCCCAATATCTCCAAACATGGAATTTGAACCTAAAGGGAAGGCAGAAATAATAAAGAAACCCCAGACTTTGTAGCAATTATTTACTTTTTAGAACAGTCAAGACTAATAACATGTATTGGAAGGAGCCCTTGCATCCTGGTTAAAATATTTTCAGCAATATCATTTTTTTAACACTCCGCTTAGACATAACTTCATTAGATCTCCAACTCCTTCTGAAAATGATGTCTGTTAGCTTTGATTTCCTAGGGCTCTCTTTCACTCTCCAAAAGATTACTGGACCATAACAAAATGGGGAAAATTTACAACAGTACATGCAAATCCTCCACTTCGCCCAACATTACTAAGATTCATTTTAAGATACTCATTCGTTGTTACTTGACACCATTTAGACTTAAAAAAATCTATCCTTCATCCTCTTCACTTTGCTGGAGAGGCTGCAATTGAAATGGAACTATCCTTCATATGTGGTGGCTTTGCCAAAAAATAACTACCTTTGGAAAGCTATTGAACAAGCTTATCAGTCACTACTAGTTCCAGACTTTACTTTGTCCCCTACCATCATCCTTCTAAACAAACACCCAAACTGTAAATGTTAGAACAGGTCCTCCCTAATACAGATAGGCTAAATTGGTAATAGATTAGTATTAGCCCAATTTTGAAAATTTACCCAGCTGCCAACCCGAGAATTCTGGCTACAAAACGGATAACCTATTGCTCCTGGAGGAACTTAATTTTTTTAGGCAAAACAAACTCACCCTTTTTTTTGCTGACATCAAGTTCTATTGGGAGTCATTGCCCAATCCCTTAATATTTTAACTATTGGGATATAAATGCAACTACCTCCTCAAAACCTCCATCCATATTACATCATATCACAAGCTAAACCCCTGACCCTTTCCATCCTGAAACCCCAGGGACCCACATATTAGTAGTATACTCTAAAGCTTGAGTAAACCTGCTCTTGTTGTTTTATTTATTGTTGTATTATTAATGTTTGATCACCTTGTAACCAACATTCACTGGTTTACGTTTCTGTAAAAAGATTACCCACTTATGAAGCATCAGGAGGCTATGGACATTTTTATTTCCACTTGGACTAATGATTTACTCCTATATCATACAGTAGAAACTGTCAAACTGATTATTCTGGACTTTTTTTTTTGCTTTTTGTCACCAGTAGCTGTATTTTAAAATAAATAAATAAAACAAAAAGTTCCTGCAAAAATGGGAGGCTTACATTGACACTTAAGACTATAATATTCAATTACAAATTATCTATCCCTTTAAAAGTTCAGAAACTATATTAAAGGCAAACCTACAGGGAGATTAGATTCAATAGATTAGGGAAGTTGAAGGCAGAAGAAAAGAGAAAGTTTATTAAAAAAAATCCCCAAATTCACTTTGTTTTTCTCCCACACACATTTTTTTCTCACTCTATTCCAGAAGAGTTATTGCTAGAGTGAGAGATTGGTTTGTAAAGTTTTAAAAAATGATGTGCTTATTATAATGGTCTATTTCAATGATTTATTATGTACATTAGTCAAACTATTGAATCTCATTTTTTATTGTTGTTTCTTTATTTAAACTCAAATAAGAAAAAAGAAACAAATATATAGTTTTTTTGGTATGATTTACATGTTGTCTAACATTTTTTTCTTTATTTGATAAAAGGTTTGGAATCATGCTTGGCTGAGTGATGTTAGGTATGTAGAGCTCTTAGGGGGCGATTTATCAAAGGCTAGGTGAACTGTCTATGTGCTTCACCTGTAACTGCGCCCCAGCTCGCCTCCGGAGAAGCGCACCTGAATTTATAAAAAAAATGGACGTAACTTTGCGCATTTTGTAAAAGGCGAGCTGGGGTGTAATAATAATAATAAATTTCACCTGTCGGAAAAAGCATTTACTCCCTATTTATCATAGTAAATCCCAACAAATATTTATGCAGCCATGTCTTAATCATTAAAAATGCATTTTTTAGGTTTCTTTTTTGCGCATATTTATATGTCATATCTTTTAAATTTTGTGCAGTTAGGTACGGTACCTAATTTATTAATGTGTTAATGTTATATTTTCTATTTTTTACGTATTTAAAGTGCCATAAAATATGTTGAGATCTGTGTATATCCTATTAAGTAAAAATAGTTTGCATAAAAAAAATGTTTAAAAATTGCTGGCAAGTATTTTCAAAAATAAGCAAAATTAGTTGCAAAGCAATGCTGTCTGGAGCAGTCAGCTCAACCCCCTCTTATCAGTGTTTAGACACAGGCATTGTATTTCAGCTGAGTTCACGGCTTCTAGGCATGCTCCAGCAGATAATCCCTAAGCACTTTTGCATTCTACAAAAACAGCAATAGATATAGATACAACCATAGAAGGAAATGTGTGGGGGGAGTTAGAGCTTTACAATTCCGATACTATAAAGAACGGGTTAATGGCGAGGCACTGCAGTATTTGCAGGTAAAGTAACTAAAGTACATATTATTATATTTTGTTTCTGTCCTAACTTGTTTTATGTCCCTTTAGATGGGGGTGGAGGTGAGCGCCAAAAAAGGCTGAGGTAGGGAATGGGGACACCTGTTAGACTGATAGAGCGGTGTCCACAATGTAGGTTCTCTTGTTGACGTTGGTGGAATCGATGTACAAATAGTATAATAACTATAAATTAGTTGTAAACTTTAAGAATGTATATCAATGTTTAATCCACACAAAAATGTTAAAATATCTCAGATCTACTTAAAAACATACACAATCCTAAAAATAGAAATAAAAATAACAATCATATAAAATCATGGATCCATGTTACAATAAAATAAATGCAAAAAATGGGAATGCACAATAAAAACCTTTTTGCAATAATTGATCTTATAGACCAAGTATCCTAATTAGGCCACGTGTCCTAATTGGAGTAGTTTATTTAGAAACAGTCCAGATGGTGGTAAATATTCTTATGGTTATATTTGTCCAATTAAATCACAATATGGCAACACGCACTAACCAAAAAACTTTGAAATATTGTGAATGTGTGAACGTATTCTCCCCATAGACTTAATTGGAAACACAATTTGTGTTTTGCCCTTTTGGTTTCAAAGCTTGTTCTCGAAATATTAAATATATTATATAATATTAAATATAAAATATAAAAAAATACTAAGAAACATTTTTAAATATAAAAAAAAATAATATATATGTATATATAGTATAAGGATTATTTCGATTTTTTTGCAGTATGTATAATAATTTTTAAGAATTATTAATATTTTATATTTAATATATCAAGAACACGCTTTAAGGTTTGTAATTCTTCATGTGTGCCGCATTAGACCTGAAGTGCAAAACACAAATCACGTTACGCATATTTTACATTCCTATGTTCTTCACATAGATATTTCTTTATATATCTTCTTTATATATCTCATGTAAAATAGATATCTATACTTATATATCTATAGAAATAGATACATAGGGTATATACAGATATATATATGAATATATATTTACAATAAAAATAATATACTTGTTTATGAAGAACATTGAAATATAAGATCCATGCGTAATTGGCTGTGCGCGGCCAGGGGGCCATGTTGCACACAAGCGCAAAATAGTGGTTGTGTGCAATGTTAAATTTGGTCAGCGGATTGCTGCCCGCCAGAGGAGAGTTGGGGCGGACAGGGGTGAATATGTACGCCCCTGCCACCCCTTGATAAATCGAGCCCTTACCTGGTTATACATTGATGCTACAACATCCAACATCCAACAAAACAGTCATCATCTTTCTCCCTGCATACTCTCTGCTTTCCTCAGCTGCTTAAACTAAAGGTGATTGAAACATCCTAATTGTGACTGCATATGATGTTACTTAATGCCTTAAAACTCTGCTTCTGAACCTTAAAAATGATTATATTAATTGTAAGTATAATTTTAATTGTTTTAATTCTGTATATCTCTGGTTTATTGTTTTAGCACTGTTTATATTCCATTTCCTTGTCCATTTAACCAATCTTTATTACCTTTAAACATTTCTTTCTCAAATAACCCCGTCTCTCTATTTCTAACCACAGACAATTCAGATATACTTACAAGCAACTAGGTTTTACATTAATCACCATCCCTCCTTTTAAACCTCCCCCCAATGGTTCTGATTACTTATATAGATAGTTTTAGAGCAGGTGATATTGCTCCTACTCAGGTGCTAAGCAACTGCAAATCATCAACCAACCTCCTCACACTCCCTTTCTCACATTAATCCCTTTTCTCCCCTACTCAAAATTACATACTTCACACAATAGTTCTGTATCTGTTTAAAAATCAACTGATTCCACTAATATATAGAACATCTCACATTCTCTATAAATTGCTTAAATGCTTAAATGAACTTGACTTTTTTTACTTATTCTGCTAATCCGTCTTCTTATAGAAACCAGAGAATCCCCCCCCCCATGCCAACTCCTCACGCAACACATAATATAGTAATCCACCATGGTCTCTTGAATAAATGGTCATTATAGGCTGAGTTTTGGTGGAGTGTAATAAAATCTAGTTGCTCCACTCTGTCCAGAAACCCAAGTTTCATTTCAGTCTCTGCAAAGTCAAACAACAGTCTAAATTGTTATTTTCTTACTAATAGCACTAGCTAATGATATAGAATCAAACCTTGGCCCTTCATATGAACCAAACAGTAATTTGCCATATAAAAAAGGGGTCTCTGGGGGGGGCGGAGCCTATAGCTGTTGCGGCAGGACGTGTTTGTGAAGAGCTCCTGCATTTAAACTATATTTTAGGACTTGTTTTAACACTTTTCCTGTTGATGAACCCAAGGTAAACAACCCTTTGCTATTCAAGATAGATTTAGGAATCTCCAGCATTACTCGGACCTGCCTATGCTCCTCAGCTAACTCCACTTCGACTAGCCACGAGGTCGAGAGGCCTCTACTGTCTCCTCTACTGTCTGACTGCCAGTGCTGTTGGGGTTCCCGCACTAATACCCCCCCAGGATAGTTTATTGTTTTTGTTTTTGTTTGTTCAAACGCTGAACTAAGCTGAGAGCTACAGTCATCGGGAGGAAAAAGTGCGCAACTACTGTGAAAATACAATGGAGGCACTTGATAGGTGGGAGACAAGAACGCATCAGCTACTCAACGATCATTTTGCCGTCTTAGAAGTACAAATCACTCAAATCCTTCTCAGTTACAGAGAGAAAACATCATCGGCTAAAGCTGGGGCAGAAGAGCTAGCTTTACCGAAAGAAATGATGAGAGAACCAATACTAATAGAGGACCCTACTGAAAGACTACCACAGCCAATATAGCAGTAACTTTTACACCGCTGCGCAATGGGGGAGAGCTGCCATTCACTTCAGAGGCGCAAAGGAGGTGTCTGTTACATGGTCGGGCTGCCGCTTTAAAACCTAACATATATGGCTTAAGACAATTACTGGAGATTTCTGCCTCGGCATCCATGCGGGCCAGACCCCGGTGGAGAGATGCACCGGCTGGCTGGAGGAGAGGAGAGTGGCATTGCGGTGATGTGTCACCCGATCTTCACAACCAATGTGTCCCGATCTACAGATGGGGCTGGGACAATGATGAACATTGCGAGAGAACCGTTACCTACTACGGTGTCATGCCTAAAGTCAGGAGTGGGTTAATCTTGGGACGGTACAGTATAAGCTGATGGCAAAGTCTATCTGCCGCATGTTTGAGGACATATACTCACTTAGCACATCCACGACAGAGACAATTTATTGCTTGCCTCCCAGCCATTGTTATTAAACAGTAACTTTATTTAATGTCTTCCGTGAGATGGTTGCGAGCCATATAAAAAAAAACATATCTGATCTAGGGTTTAAATCTCCAGAACTCTCTAGGTGGACTGAACAGTCTAATAGCCCTTGTTCTTTGATGTGTTTACTATAGTACATTTATGTTTTGATTTGTATTTACATACCTGAGAACATCTCATTTTTATCTTTATGCAAAATATGTGAAATTAGTTAAAATAGCAAACCTGGGCCTAGATTTGGAGTTCGGCGGTAAAAGGGCTGTTAACGCTCCGCGGGCTTTTTTCTGGCCGCACCATAAATTTAACTCTGGTATCGAGAGTTTAAACAAATGCTGCGTTAGGCTCCAAAAAAGGAGCGTAGAGCATTTTTACCGCAAATGCAACTCTGGATACCAGAGTTGCTTACGGACGCGGCCGGCCTCAAAAACGTGCTCGTGCACGATTCCCCCATAGGAAACAATGGTGCTGTTTGAGCTTAAAAAAAACCTAACACCTGCAAAAAAGCAGCGTTCAGCTCCTAACGCAGCCCCATTGTTTCCTATGGGGAAACACTTCCTACGTCTGCACCTAACACTCTAACATGTACCCCGAGTCTAAACACCCCTAACCTTACACTTATTAACCCCTAATCTGCCGCCCCCGCTATCGCTGACACCTGCATATTTTTTTTAACCCCTAATCTGCCGCTCCGTAAACCGCCGCAACCTACGTTATCCCTATGTACCCCTAATCTGCTGCCCTAACATCGCCGACCCCTATATTATATTTATTAACCCCTAATCTGCCCCCCTCAACGTCGCCGACACCTGCCTACACTTATTAACTCCTAATCTGCCGAGCGGACCTGAGCGCTACTATAATAAAGTTATTAACCCCTAATCCGCCTCACTAACCCTATCATAAATAGTATTAACCCCTAATCTGCCCTCCCTAACATCGCCGACACCTAACTTCAATTATTAACCCCTAATCTGCCGAGCGGACCTCACCGCTACTATAATAAATGTATTAACCCCTAAAGCTAAGTCTAACCCTAACACCCCCCCTAAATTAAATATAATTTTAATCTAACGAAATAAATTAACTCTTATTAAATAACTTATTCCTATTTAAAGCTAAATACTTACCTGTAAAATAAATCCTAATATAGCTACAATATAAATTATAATTATATTATAGCTATTTTAGGATTAATATTTATTTTACAGGCAACTTTGTAATTATTTTAACCAGGTACAATAGCTATTAAATAGTTAAGAACTATTTAATAGTTACCTAGTTAAAATAATAACAAATTTACCTGTAAAAGAAATCCTAACCTAAGTTACAATTAAAACTAACACTACCCTATCAATAAATTAATTAAATAAACTACCTACAATTACCTACAATTAACCTAACACTACACTATCAATAAATTAATTAAACACAATTGCTACAAATAAATACAATTAAATAAACTAGCTAAAGTACAAAAAATAAAAAAGAACTAAGTTACAAAAAATAATAAAATATTTACAAACATAAGAAAAATATTTCAACAATTTTAAACTAATTACACCTACTCTAAGCCCCCTAATAAAATAACAAAGCCCCCCCAAAATAAAAAATTCCCTACCCTATTCTAAATTAAAAAAGTTACAAGCTCTTTTACCTTACCAGCCCTGAACAGGGCCCTTTGCGGGGCATGCCCCAAGAATTTCAGCTCTTTTGCCTGTAAAAGAATAAATACAATACCCCCCCCCCAACATTACAACCCACCACCCACATACCCCTAATCTAACCCAAACCCCCCTTAAATAAACCTAACACTAAGCCCCTGAAGATCTTCCTACCTTGTCTTCACCATACCAGGTTCACCGATCCGTCCTGGCTCCAACATCTTCATCCAACCCAAGCGGGGGTTGGCGATCCATCATCCGGTGCTGAAGAGGTCCAGAAGAGGCTCCAAAGTCTTCCTCCTATCCGGCAAGAAGAGGACATCCGGACCGGCAAACATCTTCTCCAAGCGGCATCTTCAATCTTCTTCCATCCGGTGCGGAGCGGGTCCATCTTGAAGCAGGCGACGCGGATCCATCCTCTTCTTCCGTTGTCTCCCGACGAATGACGGTTCCTTTAAGGGACGTCATCCAAGATGGCGTCCCTCGAATTCCGATTGGCTGATAGGATTCTATCAGCCAATCGGAATTAAGGTAGGAATTTTCTGATTGGCTGATGGAATCAGCCAATCAGAATCAAGTTCAATCCGATTGGCTGATCCAATCAGATTGAGCTCGCATTCTATTGGCTTTTCCGATTAGCTTTAAATAGGAATAATTTATTTAATAAGAGATAATTAATTTCGTTAGATGTAAATTATATTTAAGTTAGGGGGGTGTTAGTGTTAGGGTTAGACTTAGCTTTAGGGGTTAATCAATTTATTAGAATAGCGGTGAGCTCCGGTCGTCAGATTAGGGGTTAATAATTGAAGGTAGGTGTCGGCGATGTTAGGGAGGGCAGATTAGGGGTTAATACTATTTATGATAGGGTTAGTGAGGCGGGTTAGGGGTTAATAACTTTATTATAGTAGCGCTCAGGTCCGCTCGGCAGATTAGGAGTTAATAAGTGTAGGCAGGTGTCGGCGACGTTGAGGGGGGCAGATTAGGGGTTAATAAATATAATATAGGGGTCGGCGGTGTTAGGGGTAGCAGATTAGGGGTACATAGGGATAACGTAGGTGGCGGCGCTTTGCGGTCGGAAGATTAGGGGTTAATTATTTTAAGTAGCTGGCGGCGATGTTGTGGGGGGCAGGTTAGGGGTTAATAAATGTAATACAGGGGTCGGCGGGGTTAGGGGCAGCAGATTAGGGGTACATAAGTATAACGTAGGTGGCGGTCGGCAGATTAGGGGTTAAAAATTTAAATCGAGTGGCGGCGATGTGGGGGGAGCTCGGTTTAGGGGTACATAGGTAGTTTATGGGTGTTAGTGTACTTTAGGGTACAGTAGTTAAGAGCTTTATGAACCGGCGTTAGCCAGAAAGCTCTTAACTCCTGCTATTTTCAGGCGGCTGGAATCTTGTCGTTAGAGCTCTAACGCTCACTTCAGAAACGACTCTAAATACCAGCGTTAGAAAGATCCCATTGAAAAGATAGGATACGCAATTGACGTAAGGGGATCTGCGGTATGGAAAAGTCGCGGCTGAAAAGTGAGCGTTAGACCCTTTAATCACTGACTCCAAATACCAGCGGGCGGCCAAAACCAGCGTTAGGAGCCTCTAACGCTGGTTTTGACGGCTACCGCCGAACTCCAAATCTAGGCCCTGGTGTCTTCAGTATAAGTGATGTTTCCTTGTGTAGGCAGTTAAATACTACCAATCTGATGTGTTTAATGTTAGTAACGTGCCTTCTAAAGTGTAAACTGTAAATGTTTTGTGCCCTATCTATGGATCGTTAGCCTTGTCATAAAATCTCTTGATGCTGGTGATGGTTAAATAAGGGAGCATTTCATCACAAGGGTTGCAGTTTTTATATCCTCGCATTTGATCTAACACTTTCACATATATGGATCTATTCTGGACGGGCTTTTGTGGTCCTATAGCACCAGAGTACTGATAATCGCTATTGCAAATGTAATCTTTCACTATGTAAGAAGTGCCCCTGTTTGTGCCATTAAATGCCATTTTAAGCTAAATTACACTTTAGCTCTAAGTACCAGAGTAATTCCCCCTAAGTTATCCTAAGCATAAATTGATGCCTGTTACATAGCCCTCGTGCTCTGCCTTTAGATCATTTGATACCACAGTATACTCTATAGTGTTAGTGAGGGTTAGTTAAGGGAACATTTCATCATAAGATTAATAATACTTTTATCCTAGCACCCGATCTATCGATTTCACATACATAGATCTGGATAGGCTATTGCAGGCCTATACTCATTAATAGTAGTAGTGGTAGAGTACTGATATTTACTGTTATAAGTCTAATCCTACTCTATATTGTATTCTAATTAATGCCTTCTGAGATATGAGAGAGTGTATTGGGGCTAAGCTCCCTTTCTGGGTACATATACAGATTGTATATAAACTTAAAAATTAGTGTGTAATTTTCCATCACATCTACTTGGTGTGCTGTCAGTGGCTGGGATGGCTCAACCTCATCTATACTTTATCAACATCATTTACTAGTAGATGCATAGCTAGTATGGTATTCTTCTCCCCCTTAGCTAATTGATAATTAGCCTCATTGCTGGTGACTTTTGGCCTCGCAGCTCATCACTAACTTTATATATATTCATGTTATAACTGACAATTTTAATGATGGTTCTTATATCAGCGTATCTGTTAATAATTACTATGGGGCCCACAAGCGGTCCTTTTATTTATTTTTTCTCTAGTTCTCATCCCTTAGACCCCCCATCTCAAATATATCTAACGGTCTACAGTCCAAAAGTGGCTGCTTTGTTTCTAATAGGGGTAACTATTATTTGTTATTTAGACTTTCTATATAAAGGGATTAATGTATAATATAAAATGAGGTTTCCTATATATGTTCATATTTGTTATTATGTGCATGAATATTGTGTGTTCCCAAGATTAGTATGTCATACTCTACTACTGTACTGTCGCGTATAGCATTGTAAGACATTCTTGATACTCATGTTTGTGAAAGTTAAGCCTCAATAAAAATCATATATAAAAAAAGGACTCTCTGTTGCACATTGCAACATTAGGAGTATAATCCCCAAACTTAATGAGTTGAAAACTTGGTGCTACACTTACAATCCAAAAATCCTCATCATCTCTGAATCCTGACTCAGCACCAAAGTACCAGACTCTGCTATTGCCATCCAGGTTTATCTTTGTCTCAGAAAAGACAGAGCTTAAAGAGGTGGTGGACTCCTAATATATGTTGAGGAGTCTATAAATTTCTTTCTTATAAAACCACCTAATTCCTACACAAATTTTAAATGTTTTGCTACCAAAATAGTAATCCTGTTCTCTAAACCTGTCATAAATGTTGGCATTTACTGTCCCCCTTAGTACCCAACCGATTTGCTACAAGAAATATCTCAGCTAATTAATGAAATTGCTTCCCAGTAAATGAAGGATGAATTGCTGGTGCTTGGCTACTTTAATTTAAACTGGTTAGACCCCAAAAACAATCAATTCTGCTCAGTCACTTGAGCAATAATCTCAAGCAATTAATATCTGCTCCCACTCTGGATACTTGTGTCCTGACAAGTAGAATTCTGGAATCGGAAGCCTTATCAAATGTATTTAGTTGCCACTCTCTCATTTACTGTGGCACAAATTATCCCTAATACTTGACCCGCACTTGACAGTGGACTTTTTCTACTCTGAGTTCCAGCAGGTCTGTAATGTCCATGCACCGCTCCGCAAGCTCACACAGACAGACATAGACAAACAGGCTCCCGAGATGACCTTGTTGCTTATAAACAACTGCATAAAACCTGCACTAGGCAAACCAGGCTAGCCAAAACCCTCTATTTTTCAGATCAACTGAAAAGCAATCTGTCCAAACCGGCCATCTTCTGGAGTGTGATCAAAAACCTCTATAACTTCTAACCACACACTGCCCACAATTATAAAAACAGACACTGAGATACTAAAGTGCCCCATTGCCATCACTTACTAATAGCCATTTTGTTGGATGTGCCACCTTCCTGATTGCAACATGTAAAAGGGAAAATATAAAAGGGGTGAATGTCATAGACTCATTTTTCCTTGATTTTGCAAATGCTTTTAACACTGTTGATCACAACATCTTAATTGGCAAGCGCAAAGCCTCAGGATTAAATGATAAATCGTTAAATTGGTTCTGCTCTTACTTATCAGACAGATCTCAATTTGTGTCTATTTCTGACAATCGGCTAGATTATGAGTTTTGCGTTATGAGTATAACGCTGCTTTTTCACTACCGCTGCTATTACGAGTCTTGTAGGTACAGCTGTACCGCACACTTTTTTGGCCGTCATGCAACGTAACTACCGCACCTTTCAAAAAGTCCTTTTTCAATGGGACTTCCATAGCGCCGGTATTACGAGTTTGCCTATCCGGCCAAAAAGTGAGCGGTACAGCCTAAAACTAAAAGATCTGTACCGTCATCTAAAAGTCAGTAGTTATGGGTTTTACGTTACAAAGCTGTAGCATAAAACTCATAACTAAAGTGTTACAAAGTACACTAACACCCATAAACTATCTATTAACCCCTAAACCGAGGCCCCCCGCATCGCAAACACTAAAATAAATTTATTGACCCCTAATCTGCTGCTCCGGACATCGCCGCCACTATAATAAACATATTAACCCCTAAACCACCGCACTCCTGCATCGTAAACACTAGTTAAATATTATTAACCCCTAATCTGCTGCCCTCAATATCACCGCCAGCTAACTACACTTATTAACCCCTAATCTGCTGTCCCCAATGTCACCGCCACTATACTAAAGTTATTAACCCCTAAACCTAAGTCTAACCCTAACGTAACCCTAACCCTAACACCCACTAACTTTAACATAATTAAAATAATTCTAAATAAAAATTACAATTAATACCTAAATTATTCCTATTTAAAACTAAATAAATACTTACCTGTAAAATAATATTAATAGTTATATTGTATCTAGCTTATGTTTTATTTTAATTTCACAGGTAAGTTTGTATTTATTTTAACTAGGTTGATTAGTTAGTAAATAGTTATTAACTATTTACCAACTACCTAGCTAAAATAAATACAAAGTTACCTGTAAAATAAAACCTAACCTGTCTTACACTAAAACCTAACATTACACTAAAATTAAATAAATTAAATTTAAAAAAAAAAACAATTATCTAAATTACAAAAAATAATAAACACTAAATTACACAAAATAAAAAATAAATTATCAAACATTTAAACTAATTACACCTAATCAAATAGCCCTATCAAAATAAAAAAGCCCCCCCAAAATAAAAAAAAACCCTAGCCTACACTATACTGCCAATGGCCCTTAAAAGGGCCTTTTGCGGGGCATTGCCCCAAAGAAATCAGCTCTTTTACCTGTAAAAAAATACAAACAACCCCCAACAGTAAAACCCACCCCCCATACAACCAACCCCCCCAAATAAAAACCTACCTAAAAAACCTAAACTCCCCATTGCCCTGAAAAGGGCATTTGGATGGGAATTGCCCTTAAAAGGGCATTTCGCTCTTTTACGGGGCCCAAAGTCCCTAATCTAAAAATAAAACCCACCCAATAAACCCTTAAAAAAACCTAACACTAACCCTCGAAGATCCACTTACAGTTTTTGAAGACCAGACATCCATCCTCATCCAGCCGGGAGAAGTCTTTATCCAAGCGGGTTTATTGGGTGGTTATTTTTAGATTAGGGACTTTGGGCACCGTAAAAGAGCTAAATGCCCTTTTAAGGGCAATGCCCATCCAAATGCCCTTTTCAGGGCAATGGGGAGCTTAGGTTGTTTAGGTAGGTTTTTATTTAGGGGGGTTGGTTGTGTGGGTGGTAAGTTTTACTGTTGGGGGGTTGTTTGTATATATTTTTTTTACAGGTAAAAGAGCTGATTTCTTTGGGGCAATGCCCCGCAAAAGGCCCTTTTAAGGGCCTTTGGCAGTTTAGTGTAGGCTAGGTTTTTTTTTATTTTGGGGGGCTTTTTTATTTTGATAGGGCTATTAGATTAGGTGTAATTAGTTTAAATATTTGATAATTTATTTTTTATTTTGTGTAATTTAGTGTTTATTATTTTTTGTAATTTAGATAAAAAATTTAATTATTTTTTTTAATTTAATTTTAGTGTAATGTTAGGTGTTAGTGTAACTAAGGTTATGTTTTATTTTACAGGTAACTTTGTAATTATTTTAACTAGGTGGTAGTAAATAATTAATAACTATTTACTAACTAGTCTACCTAGTTAAAATAAATACAAACTTACCTGTAAAATAAAAATAGTTAAAATAAATACAAACTTACCTGTAAAAAATAAATAAATCCTAAAATAGCTACAATGTAACTATTAGTTATATTGTAGCTAGCTTAGGGTTTATTTTACAGGTAAGTATTTAGTCTTAAATAGGTATTATTTACATAATAATAGTAATTGTTATTTCGATTTATTTAAATTATATTAAAATTAGGGGTGTTAGGGTTAGACTTAGGGTTAGGTTAAGGGGTTAATATATTTATTTAGTGTTAGTGATGTGGGAGGCCAGAGGTTTAGGGGTTACTAACTTTAGTATAGTGGCGGTGGCGGCGTTGGGGCGGCAGATTAGGGGTTAGTAAGTGTAGGTGGGTGGTGGTGACATTGGGGGCAGCAAATTAGGGGTTAATAATTGTAGGTAGGTGTCGGCGATGTCTGGGGCGGCATATTAGGGGTTAATAAATTAATGTAGGTGTCAGCGATGTTGGGGGCGGCAGATTAGGGGTTAATAAGTGTAATGTAGGTGTCGACGATGTCATGGACGGCAGATTAGGGGTGTTTAGACTCGGGGGTTTATGTTAAGGTGTTAGGTTTAAACATACATTTTCTTTCCCCATAGGAATCAATGTGGCTGTGTTACGGAGCTTTACGCGCCGTCATTGCAGGTGTTAGGCTTTTTTTAGCCGTCTCTCCCCATTGTTGTCTATGGGGAAATCAAAGCAGCTCAAAGCAGCGCTGGTATTTGTGTGCGGTATGGAACTCAATGCTGCCATATTGCCCACAAATGCCGTTTTTGAAAAACCTGTAATAGCAACGCTATTAAAGGTGAGCCGTGGAAATATCTTGCAAGTTAGTAGCGAGCCAGCAATAACGCAAAAGTTGTAATCTGACTGAATGTCTCCAGTTCTCTCAAAGTAATGAGCAGTGTGCCACAGGATTCCATTTAGGGCCCCCCTTGTTCTCTATATTCATAAATGATCTTCCCTTAACTTGCAAAATCTCTGTACACATGTATGTGGATGACACTATAACAAATGCAACAAAATCAAACATATCACAACTTAAGGCAGTGTTGCAGCAGGATTTTTTAGAGGTTGAAAGATGGATCTGTAAAAATAAACTGTTTCTAGACACTGACAAAACAGTAACCATAGTTTTTGGGACAAATCAAAAATTAAAAAAATCAAATAATGCAGAGCTAAATATAATTACATTATCAAACTGTAGGCTCACCCCTGTCAACTCCTAAAAGTAGCTTTGTATTTGGCTTGATACTAACCTGTTGTTTGGATCTCATATTGACAAACTATTGTCCAAATTGTACCCTAAAATTGGAGCCTTTTTAGAAATAAATTCTGTCTAAATCTTGAGGTTAGGAAACGTATTGTACAACAAAGTCTGATCCTGGCAATTGATTACGGAGATGTTGTGTATGTGTCTGTGCCTCAGATTAATCTCAGTAAATTTACAGCTCTCTATAACTCGTTATGCCGATTTGTCCTGCAATGTGATTACAAAACTCATCATTGCTATATGTTAAAAGAACAAAACTGGCTCTCGCTTGACTCTAGACGCTTTCTTCACCTCTCTTGCCTTGTCTATAACCACTTTTCTGAGAAATTCTCAAGTTACCAGAGCAGTATGCTCACCCCTGCTCCCCACTCCCCCTATAAGTTAAGGTCCTCCTCTTCCACTCTACTCTCCGTTTCCCGTTACAACAAGGAAGCTGGTCGGTCGATGTTCTCATTCAGAGCTCCTCGACTCCCGTAAGTCACCAAATTCTCCAGCAACCTGAGATCCTTGAAAAGAAAAATCTCTGTATCTTAAGAAACAAATCAGTCTGGTAAAGACTGTATATTATAAAAAACCTACCTTATGTCTGTCTACACCTATGTAAAAATGTAACTATTTTGTACACTATGTAATGTATTGCTGTCATATCCTAGGACATACTTGAAAATGAAAGAAATCTCAAGGTATTTTTCCTGGTGAAACATTTTTTAAATAAAAATAAATACATTAATACATGTGTACACACATGTATACGTATATATGCATATACATACATATCCATCTTTGATATACAGTATATATATTTATCTATATGTTAAAGCCCAATTTATTCTAACACCTGAGACCTCATGTCTTTTAGCCCTTATAACTTTTTATTGCAAATTTATTTTTAAAAATATTTTTTATTATTTAGTGTTATTCTGAGTGTAACTGTACTTTTTAATGTAATTTTGATGTCTTTTGTGCAACTTTTATTCCTGTGCAAACCAAAGTTCTGAAGTTGTGCTAACCGACGTGCATTAAATTCAATTGCGCTCGAGTAAAGGCGTTTATATTCAACATGTAATCACCCTTATCACTTGAGTGTAACTGGTAGTGTGCCACTCATAATCTATCCTTAAGATTGCAACTGGAACAGGGACTGCAGTAGAGAAAGACTTCAAAGCCAGAGTACTGGAAAATGGAAATTTCTCACATCTATAGGATCAGATGTGAGGCAGCAGACCTACTGAAACACATTATATTTATTTATATATTATATAAGTATAGATGTATATTATAGATATATATTTTACCAAAAATACATCATATATATTTGTTAAGAATAAATAGAACATATTGTGTTATGTGAAGAACACTGGAATGTGAAATATTCATATTTCATGCCGGGTTAGTGCACTTGAGTAAACACGATTGGGTTTGCGGGTGAGTATGGGTGTTAGTTTGCTACTTTTCGCTCTCCATCGAGGTCTATGGGGAATATGTTTGCGATATTTAAAGTATGGCTTTTTGCGTGCATCAGGTTAGAGCTCGAGTGAAAACGTTTTACTTTTAACTTGAAATACGCACGCTACCCTATTTTTATATATATATGATGATTTTTTGGTAAAATATATATTTATATATATATATGATTATATATAGGTATAGATATATATACTACGTATATATATATTATACACATTCTAAATCAAGATTTTGTTTAGTACTTTTTCTTCTCATCCTGACTAAACTAAAGAAAACAATATGTGAAAAATAAACCGTACAAAGTCTGACAATCATAAAAGGATCGGCCTCAGTTTTTCAGTTTTCATAAACAACTAAGTAATTATAAAAGAGAAAGAAAAAACAAAACAAGACATAACGAGACAAAAAAAAATGGCTTTATAATAACGTCCTCCAGAATGGCAGATAATAGTCTGCCTGTATCAGTTGTAGATTTTCAAAAATTTAATTTTCAAAAATGTTCTTGATAAAGAAACCTCAGGTTGGAATGGGCAGACTTTGCAACTAGTTTTCTATAGGTTGGTGACAATGAGTGAAGACCCAAGTGATAGCATTTAATTACAGGTTCCATTACTCCAAAAGCCCAAGAATTGTTGATTAATAATGTAGTGTCTTACCTGTAGATACGCAAAAATATCCTTTTTATTTAAGGCGTATTCTGATGAAAGGTTTTAACCACTTTTAGATTGGGGTTTATAAATTGGTATATGAAGCTAAGTCCCTTCTGCGACCATATTCTAAATATATTAAAGGAGAGTCCTGGATGAAAACCAGGATTACCCCTAATTGGTAGATATTTTGAGGCAGAGGTGTCTATCTGTAGGTCTTCACACAGTTTATGCCAAGCTAACATAATATTGTAAATGGTAAATTTCAGAGGAATTAATTTAAGATTCTGCAGGGAAGACATATGTAAAAGAGAATAAGGGGAAATTAAAGGCTCTTCTGTGTCAAAATGTGAAATATAATTAGATTCAGTGAGCCAATCCAGTGCAATTTTCACCATGTAGGCCCAATTATAGAATATGATGCTAGGAAATGCTAAACCTCCATCTTCCTTAAGATGAGACAATTTAAAAATTGATATACATGGTTTATTTTTACCCCATAAAAAATGGAACACTGTGAATAAAACTTAAAAATATCTCTGTTATGGACGCATATAGGTATATATAGAAGAAGAAGCAAAATCTTGGCAAACAGAATCATTTTAATCAAAGATAGAGAGAGTGAGGGGGAGCCTCGGCCAGCTTTTAAATGATTCAAAACATTTATTCCATATAGGGACAAAGTTATATTCATACCATTGACTGGATTTTTGGAAAGAATTACACCCAAATATTTAATTTTTTAACCTGCTTGGACAAATGGGTTGACATGAAGGCTATATTTCCTTTCAACTAAACCATAATAATTCTGATTTATTTAAATTAATTTTATATCCCGAAAAGGCACTAAAGAGAGAGATTATATCTAAATGTTGTGGTATATTCTTTTTAGTATTCCCGATGTAAAACAAAATATCGTCCGCATAGAGGGATAACTCAAATCTTCTTTTGCTGATCGAGATCCCCTCAAATTCTCTTCTACAAAATACAGCCAATGGCTCAAGAGCAATATTAAATAGAAAAGGTGAGAGGGGACAGCCCTGTCTTGTTCCTTTTTTAATTGTAATATTGGGAGAAGTAAATCCATTGATGTTTAGCACAGAAATCGGATTCTTAAATATAGCTTTAATATAATTGACAAAGTAACCCGACAAGCCAAATTTAACGAGTGAAGTGAAAAGGTTGTCCCAAGTGATGGAGTCAAAGGCTTTTTCAGCGTCTACTGTGATTAAGGCAAAATCACTTTTGGTTTCAGGATGCGTTTAAAAATATTCAACTAAAGTCATAGCTGTTCTGATGTTTTTTTGATGCTGTTCTACTTTGCATGAAACCTTTCTGGTCTTCATGAATTACTTCTTCAAATATTTAACTAAGCCTATTTGCAATAATATAAGATAGGAGTTTATAGTCACAGTTGAGAAGCGATATTGGACGATAAGAGTCCATTAACTTGGGGTCTTTATCTTTTTTTCAGATCAAAATAATATTTGAGGCTGTAAAATATTGAGAGGGCTTATTATTTAAAATTAAATAATTGTTAAATACATTTAGAAGAATTGGGTTACCCTGGTCTACTAAGATTTTGTAGAACTCTGCTGGAATCTGATCTAAGCCACTTCTCTTTATAGCCTGCGTGATCTCCTCTACTGTGATTTCTCTGTTAAGAGCCTTCACTTGATCTAATGAGATCTTTGGTAGGTTGATATCATCCCAAAAAATGTGCTACTCCTTTGATCTAATCTATCTGTAGAATAAAGCTTCTAAAAGAAGGTATGAAACTGTTTTTGTATATCCCCTGTGTTAGTAAATCTTGTTCCCTGTACTTAAATTACACCTATATAGTTTTTCGATTTTTTACTTCTGGCTAAATTAGCCAGAAAGTTGGCAGATTTGGGACCAAATTGATTAAACATGGCTTATTTCTTTATATCAGCGTGCACTACTTGTTGCTTAAGAAAATTTTCTCTCTCCCCTTTTGCTTTCTGGTATTCTTCCCAATGTGTAGTCGTTGGATTTCCAATATATTTTGCATTTTTTTTTTTTAATAATTTGCTAGTTGGGTTTCTTTTGCTCCTATGATTTTTCATCTTTTGATCTTTTGATTTAAATTTAAAATATTCCCTCCATTTATGTACCAACCAATTTCTAAAGTTAATACTATGCTGGATACTTAATACTTTGATAAATATGCCCCATAGGCTCTTCTGTTTGGGTTCTGTAAACACCAGAAATCTTTAAGTCTCAAGCTTTTGGCAAATTTAGAGAGATATTTTGATTCTCTATTATGTTTATTATAGTTTTTGCAGCTGATCCTGTCTAGGTAAGGGTTAAGTGACATATTAAAATCTCCGCCAACTATTAACTTGGTATTAGTGTGATTAATGAGTTTTGAGTATATATTCTCCCAATACTCAGGCTGAAACTCATTGGGTCCATATAAATAACCTAGGACAACATGATAATTTTCAATATCAATTTCTATAATTAAAAATCTTCCCTCCTTATCGATCTCATGCAATAATATGCTATTTCAGGTTTTTGTTAAAAAGACAAGCTACCCCTCTCTTCCTATTAACTGCAGGTGAATTAATTATCTTGACGATCCAGTTAAATCTTAGTTTTCCTATTTCAGTGTTTAGAAAGCTAGCCTATAAATATGTCTTAGACTGACCACATTCTACAAACATCTACTACTTTTATAACTATTAATAGTAATTAGTAATTAGTAATTAGTAATTAGGGTCTTACCTTAGTGCGGTAGAGGACTTGGTAACCTGAAGATTGGAAGGAGAGTGATGATCTAGGGTCATGCTAAGAGGGAAGTTTAGAGTGCTGCTGGAGCCAGGGCTGCGCTAAAAGAAAGGTTAGCATGTTTGACAGCCCAAGGTGCGCTGTGTGTATTCCAATGTCAAATCTAGCTAAAGAAGAGTAAGCTAAGTTTAGCACACATGGTCTTCAGGCTTCCTCTATTAATTCTTCAGATTGTATGACCTGCGGTAAAGGTATTGTTATTTCTGCTGTGATGCATCGTTCCTGACTGAACTTTGGATCAGCTGCTTACTATACATCTGTATATCCCTGGTAGTTGATGTTTGGTTCTGTTTATTTGGTGATGACTTTGACCGATTAAAGGGACACTAAACACAATTTTTTTCTTTCAGGATTCAGAAAGAGCATGCAATTTTAAGCAACTTTCTAATGTACTCCTATTATCAATTTTTCTTCATTCTCTTGCTATCTTTATTTAAAAAGCAGGAATGTGATGCATAGGAGCCGACCCATTTCTGGTTGAGAACCTGGGTTATGCTTGCTTATTGGTGGGTAAATGTAAGCCTCCAATAAGCAAGCACTATCCATGGTGTTAAACCTAAAATGGGCTGGCTGCTAAGAGTTACATTCCTGCTTTTAAAATAAAGATAGCAAGAGAACAAAGAAAAATTGATAATAGGAGTAAATTAGAAAGTTTCATGCTCTATCTGAATCATGAAAGAAAAAATGTGGGTTCAGTGTCCCTTTAATGACAACCATCTGCAGTGCATCTCCTGCAAGCTTGGTTCCAGATTCCAAGTTCAATCTAGAATTACCTTAAAATTCTAGAGCTACCCAAATGTATTTCCTCTATATATAGCCTAGAATCCAATCTTACTGATAAAGTTATTGGCTATATTACTGTGGCCTGATGGTTTGTTTGACAAGATCAAAGCTATCTCAATGTACTATAAGCAAAAGGTTATGGAACAGTTAGATCTCCTACAACTAATTGGTTCAGAAGAATTGTTTAAACATGCTTTTCAGATACCTACACAGAATCAAAATGCAATTGGCCAATTATAGCGTCACCAAAATTGATACATTGAAACACAGAAACAACTTTGACTGCAGATAAGAAACAAGTCTGCCCACAATTTCCTAAAACTGATAACTTATTTAGGGCCAGATTACAAACGGAATACTATTTAACGCTCCCACTTGAGTGTTAACTCTGCTAGAAGTAAGCTTTTTGCGTGCGTTGGTTTGCACTCGTATTATGAGTTGAAAGTAAAACTGTTTTCGCTCATGTGCTAACCCGACTAGTTTAAAAAGCTGAACTTAAAATATTGTTCTTGATAACCTATTCCCCGATAGAGGTCAATTGAGCAAAAAAAGCTGAAAAATACTTAACACCCTACTTGCAGCCATACCGATTGCATATTCTCAAGTCTGCTAACCCGACATGAAAATATATTTAACTTTCCAATGTTCTTCACATAGAAGAATATGCTTTATTTATTCATAAATACATATTTCTATAAATATCTGATGGTACAATATATATCAATACATATATATATATATATTTATAGGGACAGAAAACATTCTGCTAAGTCAGTGAAAAAAAGTATATTGCGCTATATTCTGATCTATATTGTGATATACTATACGTGATTCTCTAACAAATTTAATTATAAAAAACACAGATTTAGGCCCATATTTATCAAGCTCCATACGGAGCTTGAAGGGCTGTGTTTCTGGCGAGTCTTCAGACTCGCCAGAAACACAAGTTATGAAGCAGCGGTCTAAAGACCGCTGCTCCATAACCCTGTCCGCCTGCTCTGTCGGATCAGGTCCACAAGACCTTTGATAAATAGGGGCCATAGTGTGAGGATGTTCTACTAAGTATTAGCAGTTAAATATATAGGATTAAATATATATAGTGGTATATATCAAATGTGCCTAATGTTAATACATAATAAATAGCATAATAAATAACATAATAAATAGCATTTGGATACCAAGATTATAAGGGTTTCCGTAGATTCACAGTACCTTTGAAATTAATATCCATGCATGTGAAATGTAGTGATCTTTAGATATGTGACTCGAGTAAATGTCCAAATACTTCAAAGTTTTTGTGAGGAAAATCCTTGGTTCCTATTTAGGTTTTAGTGGATTGCACTTTGATTAGTGACCAGTCAAGATGCCTTTCTGTGCTGCTTTGATCCAGCCTAGTGATTCCTAACTTTTGCTCCGTTAGTGGTTACATGAAATAAAAGAAAGAAAAAGCGCACAAGGCAAGACTCAAGTGAAAGGTTTTATTAGATACAATTGCAGATGCTATTGCACTTACAAGAAAAACATGGTAAAATAGCCTTCAGATGTAGCATTCAATTATAAGCCATTCCTACTGTGAAACACGGAGGTGGATCGCTGATATTTTGGGGATGTGTGAGCTAGAAAGGCACGGGAAGTTTGGTCAGAATTGATGGCAAGATGAATGCAGTATGTTATCAAACAGAACCCCTCATTTTCCACTTCTTGATTAGAGTTTGAACACTGCTGATTTGCATTCTCAATTCCTTGGATATCTTTTTATATCCCTTTTCTGTTTTATACAGTTCAACTACCTTTTCCCGCAGATCCTTTGACAATTCTTTTGCTTTTCCCATGACTCAGAATCCAGAAACGTCAGTGCAGCACTGGATGAAAGATGCAAGGGTCTGTCAGGAGTCCAGAAACTCATTGACCTTTTATACACACAAACTAATTACAAGAAAAAGATCACAGGTGAGGATTGTTACCTTTAATAGCCATTCAAAGCCCTTTGTGTCAACTAGTGTGCATGTTATCAGGTCAAAATCACCAGGGTATGTAAACTTTTGATCAGGGTAATTTGGGTAGTTTCTGTTGTCATTATAATTTAAAAAGAGTAAACACAGTTGATTGATAATAAATGGCTTCAGCCAAACACTAACCATGAGTGAAAGAAAAGTTTTTGTGTTATCATTCATATTCTCTGAAAAATGGCCAAGAAATCATAAATTCTGCCAGGGTATGTAAACTTATGAGCACAACTGTATATGTATTTCTTTTTTAAGACACAATTAATTAAGGATCATCTTAATTACTAATGGGATATTCACCTCCTGGTCAGCAGGAGGAGGCAAAGAGCACCACAGCAGAGCTGTTAAATAGCTCATCCCTTCCCTCCCACTCTAGTCATTCTCTTTGCCTACGTTAGTGATAGGAAGTGGTAAAGTGAGGCGTTAGAATAGATTCTTCAATCAAGAGTTTATTATTTTAAAGTAGTGCAAGATTGTGCTGCTTTGTCCTATGGTGTAGCCGTAGTCCATATCAGTAGAGCTTTGGTGGCTTTAGAGCAATGGGAACTTGTGGGACATAATTCTCACTGCGCCTCCCATATATTCTTGCTGCCCTGTATGCCTTAGCCTAAGGAAAGATTACTCAGCATGCCTCTTTTTCCACAGGTCAATGGGAGGGAGAGGACCTCTTAAAGGGACACTAAACCCCCCAAAAATATTTCATGATTCAGGTAGAGAATACAATTTTAAAGAACATTCCAATTTACTTCTATTAGCTATTTTGCTTCATTCTTTATATATCCTTTGTTGAATAAATAGTGATGCACCTGGGGGAGCCAATCACATGAGGCATCTATGTGCAGCCACCAATCAGCAGCTACTAAGCCTATCTAGATATGCTTTCCAGCAAAGGATATCAAGAGAATGAAGCAAATTAGCTAATAGAAGTAAATTAGAAAGTTGTTTAAAATTGCATGTTTTTTCTAAATCATGAAAGAAAAAAATTGTGTTTCACGTCCCTTTAAGTCTGTGAGCTGCCTAGCTGTCAGGCAGAAGTTAAGGTAAGTGCTACTTTATATATTTTCTGGGGGGACCCAGGAAGGAGTAAGCACATCATTATTGTTATTAAGTGTAATTGGAAAGGCACTTATATTGGGACACAAAGAACTCTCCTAGTCTGGAGAAGTGTTAAGACAGCATATAGGTGCAGGCACTGGGAATCATTGCTCTGGTGGTTTCACTTTATTCAAGTACCCTTTGCTAACAGTTATAGTGTACTTAGGTATTAAAATGGAACAGTGTTTTTCCTGCTGATGTGATACGCCCACGATGGGCGGAGCTTCCGACTTCACGCCAATTCTCTTGTGCTTCGGTCAGGAAGTTATTAAGGCCACATTTTCTGAGGTGCTGTCTGGGAACGCATGGTCCATGATAGAGCATGCGTTTCTAGCACCAGGTTTTAATCTGTACTGTAGCACTCCGGATTGAGGTTACTTCTGCAGTGCAACGGATCTACAATGCAATGGATTGAGAATGGCAGCGCTGAGCAGATACACAGGCTCCCGGTTTTTCTGGTCAGGTAGGAGCACCTCAACACGGCTGCTGGGGTGCAGAGGTGTGTTTTCTTTTTATTGCCTTATTTTGGTAGCGAGAAATTAACTTTATAGGCCTTAAAGTAAAAAAGTCGTTACTTTGAAATTAAAGAGACAGTAACATTTTTTGGTTTTAATTTTTTTTTTTTTTTATCAGATAAAAGGATTAATTGTGTACAGTATGGACCAAGGGGCCTTACAAAATGCTTTTTGTTCCTTGTGTTTTGAAGCTAATGTGGAACCACCAATCCCTTTCTGTACCACATGTATTGAAAGGACTTTATATTCTAGTGAAAAGATTTTTTCTGAGCAAAACTTTTCAAAAGCGGATGCTGCCCAGGGGTCTAATGACGAGGGTCAAGTTATGCAGCAGCTTTCTCCCCAAGCGTCCCAAAGTTTACCGCCCGCACAAGCAGTGCCCTACACGTCTGCTCTAGCACACGCTGGAGTTACTTTACAAGACATAGCTTCTCTTATGTCTTCTACAATTTCTGATGCATTGTCTGCCTTTCCAATGTTGCAGGGCAAACGTAAGAGGAAAACCAGACACTGAGTAAGTTCTGACGCCATTGTGGCAATTTCAGAGGTGCCCTCCAAAGGACACGAGGAGGAGGGTAATGATGTAGTATCTTAGGGGGAAATCTCAGATTCAGAGAGTGTTTTGCCTCTGACAGATTCGGAGGTTGTAACTATTAGATTTAAACTAGAACACTTCCGCCTATTGCTTAGGGAGGTATTAGTCACTTTGGATGACTGTGACTCCACAGTTGTGGTCATCCCTGAGAAGTCTAGTAAATTGGACAGATACTTTGAGGTTCCTTCTTACTGTATTTCCAGTTCCAAAGAGAGCTTCGGAGAATATTACTAAGGAATGGGAGAGACCATGCATTCCTTTTTCTCCTTCTCCTATTTTCAAGAAGATGTTCCCCATAGCTGACTCTTTTAAGGAGACTTGGCAAACAGTTCCTAAGGTTGAAGGGGCCATTTCCACAGTAGCCAAGCGGACTACTATTCCCATAGAGGATAGTTGTGCTTTCAAGGATCCTATGGATAAGAAGTTAGAGGGTCTACTTAAGAAGATTTATGTTCACCAGGGCCTGAAGTGGCAACCAGCTATGTGCATTGCTACCATCACTAGCGCGGCGGCCTATTGGTTTGATGCTCTGTCTGAGTTTCTTAGGACTGAGACTTCCTTGGATGAAATCCAGGACAGGATAAAGGCTCTGAAGCTTGCCAATGCCTTTATTACCGATGCTTCCCTTCAAATTATTAAACTGGGAGCTAAGATTTTGGGTTTCTCTATTCCAGCCTGCAGAGCTTTATGGTTAAAACCTTGGTCTGCAGATGTTTCCTCTAAGTCTAAGCTTCTGGATATTCCTTACAAGGGCAAGACCTTGTTTGGACCTGGTTTATTGGAAATTATCTCTGATATCTCGGGAGGCAAGGGTCATCTTCTCCCTCAAAATAAGAGAAACAAACAGAAAGAACGACAGAGCAATTTTCATTCCTTTCAAAAATTTCAAAGGAAATTCTTCATCTTCCTCCTCTAAGCAGGAACAATCCAAACCTGCGTAGAGACCTAACCAATCTTGGACTAAGGGAAAGCAATCCAAGAAGCCTGCTATTGAATCCAAGACAGCATGAAGGGCATGCCCCCGATCCGGGACCGGATCTTGCAGGGGACAGACTTTCCTTCTTCTCTCAGGTTTGGGATCGGGATGTTCAGGATCCCTGGGCAATAGAGATTGTGTCCCAGGGATACAAACTAGAGTTCAAAAGTTTTTCTCCCAGAGGCAGGTTTCTACTTTCAAGATTATCTTCAAACCAGACAAAGAGAGAGGCATTCTTACATTGTGTAAGAGACCTCTCCGCCCTGGGAGTAATTGTTCCTGTTCCAGTAATGAAACAGGGTCAGGGTTTTTATTCCAATCTGTTCGCGGATCCCAAAACAGGAGGGAACCTTCAGACCAATTTTAGACTTCAAGAGTCTAAACAAATTTCTAAGGGTTCCGTCCTTCAAGATGGAAACTATTCATTCCATTCTTCCCTTAATCCAGGAGGCTCAATTTATGACAACATTGGATTTAAAGGATGCGTACCTACATATTCCTGTTCACAGGGATCATCACAAGTTCCTAAGGTTTTCCTTCCAGGACAAACACTTCCAGTTTGTGGCTCTTCCTTTCGGTCTTGCCACTGCTTCCAGAATTTTCACAAAGGTTCTGGGGTCTCTGTTATCGGTGCTTTGGTCATGTGGCATTGTAGTGGGGCCTTATCTGGACGACATTCTAGTCCAGGCGCCATCCTTTCAACAAGCAAGATACCACACCAATATAGTGTTATCTTTCCTGAGAGGGTGGAAGGTAAATTTGGAAAAGAGTTCCCTAGTTCTAGACATCTTAGTCACCTTAGTCACCTTCTTGTAAACCATTATAGATTCCCTGTCTATGAAGATTTTTCTAACAGAAGTCAGGAAATCAAAGATTATCGATATTTGTTGAGTTCTTCAGTCCACTCCTCGGCCGTCAGTGGCTCAGTGCATGGAGTTAATCGGGCTGATGGTGGCGGCAATAGACATCATCCCGTTTGCTTGCTTCCATCTCAGACCTCTGCAGTTAAACATGCTCAGGCAATGGAACAGAGATTATTACATCAATCATCAGGGAGGAACGAGGAGCTCCTTAGCAATGACGGAGGTAACCAAGATAATTAAGTGGGCGGAGGCCCATTCCTGTTGTCTGTTGGCGATCCACATCCCAGGGGTGGACAACTGGGAGGTGGACTTCCTGAGCAGGCAGACATTTAACCCAGGGGAGTGGGAACTCCATCCGGAAGTGTTCTCCGACCTGATTCTCAAGTGGACTCAGCCAGAATTGGATTTCATGGCATCTCAAGATGTGGGTCGAGGTCCAGGGACCCCCAGGTGGAACTGATAGATGCTCTGGCGGTTCCTTGGACCTTCAGTCTAGCATTCCTATTTCCTCCGTTTGCTCTTCTTCCTTGGGTAATTGCTCGAATCAAACAGGAGAGGGCTTCGGTGATCCTTATAGCACCGGCCTGGCCTCGCAGGATTTGGTATGCGGATCTGGTGGAGATGGCTTCTCTGCCACCTTGGAGACTCCCGTTGAGGAAGGACCTTCTGATTCAGGGGCCCTTCCTTCACCCAAATCTAGTTTCTCTGAAGCTGACTGCTTGGAGATTGAACGCTTAATTTTATCCAAGCGGGGGTTTTCTGACTCAGTCATAGAGACAATGATTCAGGCTCGCAAGCCTGTAACTAGAAGGATTTATCATAAGATTTGGCGTAAATATCTCTATTGGAGTGAATCCAAGGGCTACTCATGGAGTAGAGTGAGGATTCCTAGAATTTTGTCTTTTCTCCAAGAGGGTTTGGAGAAAGTTTTATTGACGAGTTCCCTAAAGGGTCAAATGTCAGCCTTATCTATTTTGTTACACAAACGTCTGGCGGATGTCCCAGATGTACAATCATTTTTTCAGGCCTTGGTCAGGATCAGGCCTGTGTTTAAACAAGTTACTCCTCCATGGAGTCTTAATTTAGCTCTCAAAGTTCTTCAAGGGGCTCCGTTTGAGCCTATGCATTCCTTAGATATTAAGTTGTTATCTTGGAAAGCTTTATTTCGTGTTACTATTTCTTTGGCTCGTAGAGTGTCAGAGCTCTCGGCATTACAGTACAATCTCCTTACCTTATTTTCCATTCAGATAAGGTAGTTTTACATACTAAATTAGGATTTCTTCCTAAAGTTGTTTCTGATCGGAACATTAATCAGGAGATTGTTGTTCCTAATCCTTCTTCTCAGAAAGAACGACTTCTGCATAATTTAGACGTGGTCCGTTCTTTAAAATTTTACTTACAGACGACTAAGGAATTTCGTCAGTCTTCTTCTTTGTTTGTGATTTTCTCAGGAAAACGTAAGGGACAGAAAGCTATGGCTACTTCTCTTTCTTTTTGGCTGAAGAGTATCATACGTTTTGCATATGAGACTGCTGGACAGCAGCCTCCCGAGAGGGTTACGGCTCATTCCACAAGGGCTGTTGCTTCCTCATGAGCATTCAAAAATGAAGCTTCTGTGGAACAAATTTGCAAGGCTGCAACTTGGTCCTCTCTTCACACTTTTTCAAAATTTTAAAAATTTGACACTTTTGCCTCGGCTGAGGCCGGTTTTGGGAGGAAGGTTCTTCAAGCAGTGGTGCCTTCCATTTAGGTTCCCTGTGTTGTCCCTCCCGTATCATCTGTGTACTCTAGCTTGGGTATTGGATCCCATTAGAAATTAAGATGATCCGTGGACTCATCGTGTCTTAAAAAAGAAAATTTATGCTTACCTGATAAATTTATTTCTTTTTTGACACGATGAGTCCACGGCCTACCCTGTCCTTGTAGACAGGTTGTTTGTGATGAACCAAGGTTATCCAACCCTGCGCCAGTCACTTATTTGGCACAGAAAGGATTATCAGACCCCTTCTACTGTCACTAATATGTCACAATCTAGCCACACCAGACAAGCTTGTGATTTAAATCAGTGTGTGCAAGGGTTAACAACACTTTCCAGTCTGTACTAGACGTAAAAGAAATGCCAAAAACTCCCCTTTAATGCCACCCACACTAAACTAACTATAATATTTATGCTGCCACCACTTAGGATCAGGGCCGGACTGGGACCAAAAATAGGCCCGGGCATTTTAAGGCAAAGCAGCCCACTCCCCCCCCATTTCTTATTTATAATAATGTATGTGTAAGGCACAGGTAACCATCTTGGAAAGAGGCACAGACAGCTATCTAAATGTAAGCTACAGTTTGCTATCTTGGAAAAAGGCAACTATATAGATGTAAAGGGATAGAAAGGTCAAACTTTTAAATATGCATAGGCCCATTTCAATTTCGAGTAGAAGCATTTTTGCAGTATACTTCCATTATGAAAAATGCTTAGAGTAAAAGTTATTAGTGTTGCTCAGTGGCATACACACATATGCTGTGAGTGCCTGTACATCAGTATTCAAGCTCAGAGACCTTGCGGTGGTGTGTGTTGTGTCCCTGCTGACTCTCTGAGAAGGTGTAGGGTTTGAATACTGGTGCACAGACAGGTCCTCAAACCATATGTGTGTATGCTAAAGGCTAGTAATAACGTTTACTAGAAGCATTTTTGCTTCAAACAGCTATCTTGGAAAGCACATACTGTATATACATACTTGGAATATGGCACACATATTAGATTTAAATCATGGTAGGGTCTTGTGGCAGAAATAAAGGGAAAATGGAACTCTCATTAGTTTAGGCAAAGTATGGGAGCATACACTTGCACAGGCAGACACACAACATACACAGCATTCACATATGTGCAGACACACAACATAAACACTACATACATGCAGACATGCAACATACACAGCACATACATGCAGACACACAAATTAAACACATCATATAGACATACATGCAGACATACAACACACACAGCACATACATGCACACAGCACACAACATACACACATCACATACATGCACACATGCAATATACACACAGTACATACATGCAGACACACAACATAAACACATCACATACATGCACACATACAACACACAGTTTAGGCAAAGTATGGGAGCATACACTTGTACAGGCAGACACACAACATACACAGCATTCACATATGTGCAGACACACAACATAAACACTACATACATGCAGACATGCAACATACACAGCACATACATGCAGACACACAAATTAAACACATCATATACACATACATGCAGACATACAACACACACTGCACATACATGCACACAGCACACAACATACACACATCACATACAACATACACACTGCACATACATGCACACAACATAAACACATCACATACATGCACACATACAACATACACACTGCACATACATGCAGACACACAACATAAACACATCACATACATGCACACATACAACATACACACAGCAGATACATGCAGACACACAATATTCACACCCCACATACATGCAGATTGCAGACACACAACATACACCACATATACATCCATTCAGCCACACAACATATACACCCCTTATACATACACTACACAGCATTCACATACATGCAGATACACACATCACATACACATACCTTCCAACATTCCAAAATTCCACAGAGGTAAACCCTTTGGAGAGTGTGTGTATATATACACACACACACATACTGTGTATGTGTATATATATATATATATATATATATATATATATATATACAGGGAGTGCAGAATTATTAGGCAAATGAGTATTTTGACCACATCATCCTCTTTATGCATGTTGTCTTACTCCAAGCTGTATAGGCTCGAAAGCCTACTACCAATTAAGCATATTAGGTGATGTGCATTTCTGTAATGAGAAGGGGTGTGGTCTAATGACATCAACACCCTATATCAGGTGTGCATAATTATTAGTCAACTTCCTTTCCTTTGGCAAAATGGGTCAAAAGAAGGACTTGACAGGCTCAGAAAAGTCAAAAATAGTGAGATATCTTGCAGAAGGATGCAGCACTCTTAAAATTGCAAAGCTTCTGAAGCGTGATCATCGAACAATCAAGCGTTTCATTCAAAATAGTCAACAGGGTCGCAAGAAGCGTGTGGAAAAACCAAGGCGCAAAATAACTGCCCATGAACTGAGAAAAGTCAAGCGTGCAGCTGCCAAGATGCCACTTGCCACCAGTTTGGCCATATTTCAGAGCTGCAACATCACTGGAGTGCCCAAAAGCACAAGGTGTGCAATACTCAGAGACATGGCCAAGGTAAGAAAGGCTGAAAGACGACCACCACTGAACAAGACACACAAGCTGAAACGTCAAGACTGGGCCAAGAAATATCTCAAGACTGATTTTTCTAAGGTTTTATGGACTGATGAAATGAGAGTGAGTCTTGATGGGCCAGATGGATGGGCCCGTGGCTGGATTGTTAAAGGGCAGAGAGCTCCAGTCCGACTCAGACGCCAGCAAGGTGGAGGTGGAGTACTGGTTTGGGCTGGTATCATCAAAGATGAGCTTATGGGGCCTTTTCGGGTTGAGGATGGAGTCAAGCTCAACTCCCAGTCCTACTGCCAGTTTCTGGAAGACACCTTCTTCAAGCAGTGGTACAGGAAGAAGTCTGCATCCTTCAAGAAAAACATGATTTTCATGCTGGACAATGCTCCATCACACGCGTCCAAATACTCCACAGCGTGGCTGGCAAGAAAGGGTATAAAAGAAGAAAATCTAATGACATGGCCTCCTTGTTCACCAGATCTGAACCCCATTGAGAACCTGTGGTCCATCATCAAATGTGAGATTTACAAGGAGGGAAAACAATACACCTCTCTGAACAGTGTCTGGGAGGCTGTGGTTGCTGCTGCACGCAATGTTGATGGTGAACAGATCAAAACACTGACAGAATCCATGGATGGCAGGCTTTTGAGTGTCCTTGCAAAGAAAGGTGGCTATATTGGTCACTGATTTGTTTTTGTTTTGTTTTTGAATGTCAGAAATGTATATTTGTGAATGTTGAGATGTTATATTGGTTTCACTGGTAAAAATAAATAATTGAAATGGGTATATATTTATTTTTTGTTAAGTTGCCTAATAATTATGCACAGTAATAGTCACCTGCACACACAGATATCCCCCTAAAATAGCTATAACTAAAAACAAACTAAAAACTACTTCCAAAACTATTCAGCTTTGATATTAATGAGTTTTTTGGGTTCATTGAGAACATGGTTGTTGTTCAATAATAAAATTAATCCTCAAAAATACAACTTGCCTAATAATTCTGCACTCCCTGTATATATATATATATATATATATATATATATATATATATATATATATATATATATAAAAATAATAGAGACAAACAAATAAACACAATTATATATATATATATATATATATATATATACCCAGCTTATTTCATACAGCCTGCTATAAAAAAACTAAAAATCTTTGTATTCATCCCTAATTAATTTCTCATTATTCCATATACATATCTAAGATATATATATAAATAAATCTTAGAGATGTACATGGAATAATAAGAAATTAATTAGGGATAATACAAAGATTTTTAGTTTTTTATAGCATGCTGTATGAATGAAATAAGCTAGGTAAGTCTACAGCCTGGCAGCTATGCCAGCAGTTAAGATGTTAACACAGCCTTCCAGCTAAGTTGCAGCACAGAGGCTGCTAAAAAAATGTTGTGCTCCCAAGAACTGCAGTAAATTATATCACAGTGACATTGTATTTTAGCACCTAAGAAAGAACGGCAGTATCGACTCTTGCTTACATTCCTTACCCTACGTCCATGAAATGATCTCTGAACTAAGTGTCAAACAGTGCATACTGTGCATCTGAAGTTGAACACAGTGAGTGGCTTCTGACCTCAGAGTGTTAGTGAAACGCTGGTCAGAGCACCGGCCTGAGCCTCCACCCTCCCTGCTCCCTGTACCCTGGCTGCTGCTGCTGCTGCCCTTCCCCCGATAGATCAGGAAACAATATATCAACATGTGAATCACTTACCTCACTGATTCAATTACCCTCCTGACCGGCATCTTCACTCACTGTCACAGAATGACACTACAGACTCCACAGTCGCACTCACCCAGAGACCCATCAATAGCACCACCTCACCATGCCATGTGTAGCTGTGCGCCAAAACATGTAACTGGCTTTGAAGCCTCAAGCCACAGCTGCGCAGTGAGCAGGGGTTACACACGGCCCTGGCAGTGATGCTGTGCATGATGGTTGGTGGGTGTGGCCCAAGCCCGGTAAGGGAAAAAGGCTGCCTGTGATGATGTCACATTAGTGGGGGTAATGGCGAGTGGGGCTAACCGGCCGTTTTATTTATTTATTATTGTGACATAATGTATTTTTGATACGGTGCATATTAAAACTACATCATGTCACAATAATAAATAAAATTTTGGGGCAAAGTAAGAGTAATAAACTATTAGACTGCACTTATTCTGTGTCTAATAGTTGGCTGGCCTAAGGTAGCTGGCGGCCCACCGGGCAATTGCCCTGTATGCCCTATGGTCAGTCCGGGCCTGCTTAGGATCTATTAAAGGGAAAATCCTAAGGAAAAACCCAGACTGTCACATTAACTTGCAGAATACAATTTAGCAGAAAATAACCTAAATTATACAGTTCTAACATTCCAGTCTCTTCAGTAACGTGGTTCAATTATTAGACAAAGGCCAAAGCTTAATAAATGAGTTATTTATTATGCCAAAATTATTATGCACAATGCATTATTAATAAAAAGTTGTTACAAATAAAATTACACATTAGCAAACAGGTTAAAATAAAAAAGGAGAAAAACAGATTGAATACTTTACTAGTCTCAAGATCTGTGCCAGGGGCTGTCATGAAAGCAATGGTCCTTACCCTGTAGAACAGCTCCCCTTGTAAGAATGACCAATTTCAGTGTTAAAACACAAGACCCTTATACCTTTTTTCCATAGATCAGGTTGCCTGCCCACACCCTCCTGGGCGGGCTAAGAAACCCTCCTGTCTTTAAACACATATATGCATTAGACCAATGTCCTTTTATTGACCTCATCAGGATATGGGGGAGAAGCACTGTTGTATCTCTGGAGCTGACAGATTGACTCAATGCATACACAATAACATTTGGAGGAAGGGTTTTAGAAACTATTTATGAGGGGTTCTGGCACATCAAAGAAAACACAAACAAACCCAGTACACAGCTATTTTTTAAAAAAAATAAACAACTGTTTTTAGTTCACAAACTAAACAGAATTAACCCCTTAGCATCCTGAGATATTCGTGACATTGTTGGTTATTATAAACTTCAGACACCTCTGCACCTTGGCTTTTCCTTTCTCTTCCTAACTTCGGTCGAATGACTGGAGTGGGAGGGAAGGGAGGAGCTATTTAACAGCTCTGCTGTGGTGTTCTTTGCCTCCTCCTGCTGACAAGGAGGTGAATATCCCATTAGTAATTAAGATGATCCGTGGACTCATTGTGTCAAAAAAGAAATAAATTTATCAGGTAAGCATAAATTTTCTTTTTTTTAAATTTCATAAGCTGTTTAAATATTGACAAAATAAAGATAAAGTTTTAGGGACAGATTACTATTGGAACGCAACAAAATCGGGTTTTCGCGTTCATTTGTGCGCAAGTTAAATTGCACTTGTATTACAAGTTGAAAGAAAACGCAAGTGCAATTGAAGTTAACACTCATTGGGTTAGCGTGTCCTCCCTCAGAGCTGTGGTTAACTGTTTCGAGAAACAAAAAAGCGTCACAAAACACATCAAAAATAGATTACACAATACAGTTACACTCATAATAAAAAATATATTAAATAAAATGCACAAAAAAGTTATAAGGGCTCAAAGATATGAGGTCTCAGGTGTTAGAGAAAAAAGGGCCGGCAAAGGTATTCAACATAGAGATACATATATACATGACTAAAAATGTATATGTATGTATATATGTGTGTACATTTGCATTTTTTATATGTGTATATACAGTATGTATTTACAGACATATATACACATATAGACACATAAATACATATATACACATATACAGACACATATTATTATTATTATCATTTATTTGTAAAGCGCCGCCAAATTCCGTAGCGCTGGGTACAATGATAGGGGTATACAATGACAAAGATTTGTGATAAAATACAAAACATAACAAAACTAAACAAATCTAGTACAGGAGAAAAAGGGCCCTGCTCCGGAGAGAGCTCACTGTCTATAGTTTAAGGGTGAAGAGACATAAGGTTGGGGTAGCTTGTTATATCGATTGTATTTGCAGCAGTGTCAGGCAGTTCATGTAAATGTATTAGTTTGGTTCGGATGAGGGATGGAGGAGAGATGGTAAGCCTCTCTGAATAGGTGAGTTTCCAAGGA